>NC_054057.1:23417816-23571316 GCF_017639655.2 Falco naumanni | reverse complement strand
TTTTCTCCTTTTGGGACATCGATTTTTCTGTCTTCTTCTGAAGCACCAGAGATTGCTCTGGAAAGAAACACATCCTCCCTGCAAAGCTTGAACCTTGCTTGTACCTCACACCAGTGCCCAAACTGAGTGGCAGGGAAAGCCTTGCCAGACTGATGGGGGTGATTCCCCCTCATGGGATATTTCTCACCCTGCTAGATTCACAGCCGTTGCAAGGAACTCTGATTTTGGAAAGGCTTACGCTTCAGATACTTTTAGTCAAAAGCCCTGGTGCTTCATGGGGGAGAGGGTTTCTATCTGAAGACCATGCCAGCATCCCTGCCACAGGATCTGACTGAGCAGCAACACAAAGAAGTCTCCCTGGTCTCCTGCTATGGTGCTGCCACCTGATCATTTAGCAGATGGTCTGTCACAGGGTGGCAAGTTACTGACCCCCTCCTGCCAAGGAACAACTTCAAACTGTCTGGGTCTATTACCCTGATTATTTTATAGTACAGATGTTCAGGGATTCATTCTCTTGCCTTTCCCTTGACACATCAATCTCTAATTTCTCTCTAGCTGTAGAAAGCCCACAGCCCTTTAAATGCTAAATTCTAGGCAGATTTTGAAGCTTACAGTTTCATTCATGATGAGGTCTACTAGTCGCAAGACAGCTTGATGAAGCTGCCTAAACCATATTTGAATTACAAACCAAGTCATTGCATTTGACAGATTTCCAACTGATTAACCTCATTCCAGAAACCTTCAGACATGTGGAAGAAAAGTTCCCACACTCATTTACCTTTAGCATCACTTTTTAAAATTAATATCCATGTTAAATTTTTTGTGTTGCATTTCAAACACATTCTCAGCCATATATATGGTCAAAGAGAAAGGACAGCGTGCTGCCTTTGTTTCCACATCTCAGTCTTTTCTCCTCCAGGTTGAACCACCTAAGTGATAAGATCTGCCAAGTGGCAGGATGAGTGTACAGGTAAAGATTTTTTACCAAAGTAACTCTTAGCATGTGATCTGCAAAACACTGAATTTGTAGGTCTAGTTCAAAGATACTTTCAGATATTAGGTTTTCAATCTCCCATCACTGCAATGTGCTCTCCCCCCTTGCCCCCCACCCCCCTGACCCAACTTTGTAAGCTTTCTTGTTTATTTCAAGAAAGAAAAACCACAGTGCAAAGCAAAGGCAGGAAATAACACAGTAGGACAGGACGCGGAAGGGGTCTCATGGCCCAGGTGGGGCAGGAAGGGGATGCACCACCAGTTCCATGACGCCACAGTCGAGATCTGGGTCACCTTTTGATTCTACTCTACGCCCTACTGCAGAAACCACTTCCTCTGGAAAGTGGAGCACAAACAAGGGGTGGGGGGAGCAGGGCTGGTGTGACATGTGGCACGGAGGAGGAAAAGCATGTGGAAAAGAACAGCAGCCGTTAGACCACAAGCCACAGTCAAATGAGATTAAGGTACCCTCCCTTTCTGCCCCCTCACCGCAGCCTACGCTTTGGTCTGGGAGGAGTTGTTTTGGGTACAGCAGAAAAGATTGAGCTATGTATAGCATAGGCAGAAGAAAGAAGGAGAGAAAATACATTATAAAGTGTGGTGGGGAGAGACCTTAGAAGTGTGTATGATTTCTGAATTCGCTGATAGGCTTCTGCACCCTGTGATACAGGCTGTTAATCTGTGCAGAAAAATCTTTTCACTTCTCCTTACCCAAAACAGAAAGGAGGAAGGTGGAGCAGGTCAGAGAGTCCTCTCACATTTACAGGAAAAGAGATGTTGCCATAGTCCATCTCTATCACCCTTTCCCCTATGACAGCTCCTGCCCCTGATACCCACCCACCTGTGAGTAAGAGATGAATTTGCATCTTTTCTGAGGGTTTTATTGAAGGAAGAACCCTCCTTGACATTTTTCATCTCTCAAACATAGCTCTGTACATGAAACAGCCGCTTTTCTTGCCCTCTTCCCTAGTGTGAGTAGGGACCCAAGCATGGTTGTTATAAGCAAGGCACAGCGCTTGAAGATATCTATAGAACTGTTGAAGCTTATTCAGATATGGGAGTAGCTCTAATAGGACCTGAACTCTAGTGCTGAGTTTATGGCAACTAAAGGCTTTGCAAGCCGGTAAAAAAACAGGTGGGGTGGGGACAGCCCCCCCCCCCAAACCCCACGTTTTTCCTTTTCTGCAAGCTCCCGTGCAGTTCTTAGACGTGGCCACAGGAGGGTCCCAGCCTGGAGCTCTCTCTAAAGCCAAACCGTGGGGAGACCGAGTCACACAAACCTGCCGGGAGGCACTCGCAGCTTGCAACAGCAGCAAAGGGGACAGCCTGAGCTGTTCCTCTGCCTGCAAACATACTGGGTGCCTGCCATGGGCCTGCCTCGGAGAGGGCCCTTCTTATGGGAAAGAAGGTCTCGGTGGGTCATTTACAATCTCTACATGCTGTCGAGTCCCCTGACTGCTCCCCAGCAGTACAACGCTGGTACCATTATAAACAAACCCAGCTTAATGTCTGGGGCTGGAGGGAGGTGACGAGGTCAGAGCTGACCTTAATTCTGTTCCTACCACAGACCCAGACAGCATCCTTTAAGACAGTAAAGACCCTGCTCCCTCATACCTCACTCTTCAGAGCCTGTGTTAGGCTAAGAGACTTAGGAGTCCCAGGTTTCACACTTTAAAGCAGAGGTCCTCAAACTTTTTAACCAGGGGGCAGCGCGCGGATGAAGTGTCAGGCAGTCATCTGCGGCTGCTTGGTTTCCCCCCCAACCCCTGGCAGGGGGGTCTGCAAACACCGGGGTCCGGATTGAGGACCCTAGGGGGTCGTGTCCGGCCCGCGGGCTGTAGTTTGAGGACCCCTGATTTAAAGGGTTTATTGTCTGCGGCACAGCTGAAAATGCTAAAAGGAAAATGGTGTAAACAGAAGCCATATCCAGTGCTGGGAGGGTGAAGCTATCAGACCCCGTGTTTTACCTCCTGAGTGCCAGCAGACAAGCATTTCTTTGTCACATAGCCTTAATGCACAATTTACCTATCCAGTGTTTCAGCTGCAGGGCAAACCAAACAAGCCCGAGGCAGGATCAGTGTCAAGGATGGAGCCTCTTGCACGAACGTAACCCCAGTAAATTCTACAGCCAAAGGTGTGCAGGGGCTAGCTGGGGTTAGTATCTTGTTCTGTGCCCATAAGCTGATCCTCACAGGGCTCTAATTTTCCATCAGGACAAAGAAGCACTTGACCTAAATGCAGGAGCTAGCCTGGGCTTGACAAGGCAACAGTCAAGAGCCAAAGCCATTGTGTTTAAGCATTTCACAGTGCTTTAAGAGGGGGAAGGATTTTCAATGAAGTTAAGTCTGAAGGGTGAGCTTCTCCATGGACCCAGAACAGCTCAGGTGCAGCCCTGTTTGAGGCACTGATACAGCTTGGCAGCCCCTTCCAACATCCTCAGGTTTATCAGCACACCGAACTGAAGTGAACACTGTGGTAGGGTGGCTGTATCACTACCAGACCTTAATCAGCTAGTAAGTCCAGCTGGGACATCCAGCTGTGCCCCACATACCACTGAGATATATGTGAAGGCCTGTGGGAAGACAGGTGTACCTGGGGATGTGCTGAAGGACACCCTCCACTTCCTCCCATTCATGACTGCTAACCACAGCCTAACCCAAATCTTCCACAGCTTTGAAGCTGAAACAGGGAGATGAAAAGGGTAGGGAACAAATGAGTTGCCACGATGACTGACTGACTTCCTGTTTTCCTCCAAAACTCGGGCACAGAAAAAAGTCTGCTGGGTAGAAAGGGTGGGAGGTGGGTAAAAACAGGGAGTCATGCCTGAGGTAACTTGGGTGTCAGAAGAACCTTTGTATTTGACACCAATAGGAAAAAGACCGCAGTACTATAAAGGGTTTTTATTGATGGAAAGGATTACAGTAACTGTAATGAGGCAGCAGACCCCTCCATAGGGTAGTCTGTGGGGAAAAATCTTGAGCCCTGTGTCTCCTCCCTCCACCAAGGAAGCAATTAAATGTCTGCTGTGGAATAGCACTGCCCAATGCCAGGCTTTGGCATCAGAGCTCAAGAGCAATTCAAGACCTGAAAAGAGAGAAAGGCAACATGAGCAACATTTCTGCAAAGGAAGAGGACATACCCCACAAGCTCCAATGATCTTGTGGCCCCTGGCAACAGTGACAGGGCATGTCCTCCACTTCCCAGCACCAAACTCTCCCTGTCCTAAACTCCCTGTTTTACGTGCTGAGAAACTCATACTCAGACACGAGCCATACCACGGCCTCCAAACAGGACAACCCTCAGAGCTCAGGATTTCCAGCTCCCAAAGTCCCTTGTGCAAAGAATGGCATGTTTCTCTCATAAGAGAGACATGTGGGTAGGTTTCTGTAATGCTCCTGGTTAAACTGCCTTTTAAATGATAAAAGCCAAAAAATACATGCACAGAACCAGAAAGCTGTAAATCCTAATCCTGTATCAACCTAGAGGACCACAGACTAACAGTGCTTGGCCAAGACAAAGCTGGGAGCTAGGACTCCTGGATTCATTATCTTTCTACTTTATAAAAGTATCAAAGTTGCATGAGCTGTGGTTGACCCTTTTGCGACCCCACTGATCAGTACCTCACAGTCTCTTCTAGAGCTCAGCCAACAAAATTGATGACGACAAGATGGAGGATGGTGTTTGCAAAGAGGAAATCAGCAAACGCCCGCTCTGGTGAAATGCCTTGGAACTCGCCTTTGTTCTGGGGATTGATCTGGATCCGGAGGCAAACTGCAAGGCAGAGAAAGAATGTGAGATTAGCAATCACACAAGGAAGCCATGATGGGAAGCACAGTTTTCCAGGGGCAGTCCATCCCAGTCTGGGTCACTGTTCCACCAGGGTACCACAGAAGGTAACTCCTATCTCTATTATAACATGAGCGGAACACTGGCATAGCACTACACTATTAGGGGTGGCCAAGTCCTGAGGTGAACAGGCTTATAACAGGATGGGACTTGCACAGGAACGTGGATATTTCTATGTCCTCCATTGGGTGTGCTGGGGAGGGCTGTACAGGAACAAGGTGGTTTTGGAGGGTATTACAGAAGAGCAACACCCTGAAGTAATCATTCCTATGGTTGGGGTTTCGCCATGGGATGGTTGCTAAAGGACAGCAATGCGAGACAGTAAAAGGGAAGGCTCCTTGATTGTCAGGGAGAAGCAAGGACACCCTGGAGCTGATAAGGAGCCAGGCTCTGTGGTGCACGCCGGCAAGACCACCACAGGCTCGAAGCTGCTGTGGAGCAGGCTGGCCGAGGAGCCTGGGAGTTCTGGGAGCAGACCTGGGTGTTACAGGGGAAGGGAGGGGGTGCTGGGGATTGCTATGGGGACTCCCTGCCTGCCAGGGTACGTTTGAGGGCTGCAGGGGGTGGCTCTCTTGGGCTGCTGGGGAATGCCTGTGGCTCCCAAGAGAATCCTGCGGTTACTACAAGAGATCTCGGCATTTCTAAAGCAACTCTCTGATGTCCAGGGGCCTCTGGATGTTGCTGGGGGTTCCGCGATCGTTGTGGGAGGCTCAGGTTTTGTTATGGAGAGTGCGCGGTTGTGAACAGGATTCCAGGGAAAACCGCGCGGGGGCTGAGCAGGCGTGGCGGGGAACTGACCGCCGAGGATGAAGCTGCCGACCGCGGAGATGAAGCCGCTGAGGAAGGAGTTGAAGGGGAAGGTGCCGACGCCGAGGCAGTAGCCGAACTGGAGCGCCCCGGTGAGCAGCACGTAGAGAAGGTAGGCGTCCAGCACCTTGAGCCGGCTCGGCGTGCCGCTGCCGTACTCCACCAGGAAGCGCCGCACCACCGAGCCCACCGAGCCCGCGGAACCCGCGCCCGACCCCGCCGCGCCCGACATGGTCCCTCCGCCCCGGCTGAGGTGGCCGGACGCAGCCCGAGGAAGCGCTTCCGGGGCGCTGCGGGCGGCGCAGGCCCAGCCCGCCGCCGGGGCAGGAGCCCAGCACGCCGGCGCGGCTCTTCCCCCCGCGACGGGGCGGAGCAGGGGGCGCTGCCGGCGGCGCTGCGCCTGCGCCTGCGTGCGTGTCGGGCAGCGAGCGGCGGGCCGCCGCGTCCCGTGGCGCATGCGCCGAAGGCTTACTGGGGCCGCGTCCCCGGCCTTGTCCGAGAGCCGCCGGGGGGGTCGAGAGCGGCTGCCCGGGCCCGTGGCCGGCCCTCGGTAGCGCTGGCATCTGCCCTGCAGAGGCTTGGGGGTCTCTGGTTGCAGGACGCCCTGTCGCGGTACGGGGGGGCGCTGCGGGGGGCTGCGGCCCCGGGCCGGCTCTGCCCGCGGGCACTTTGGCCGCCCCGGTGGGCGGGACTGGGGCCGGTCCCCCCGCAGAGCCGGGGCAGCTTTGCCCGCGGGGGCCAGGCGCGGCCCGTACCGGCCTGTTACACCCGAGTGCGGGGCCGGCCTGGCCGAAGAGGGTCCGTCCCGGGTAACCGCGGCCGCTGGCAGCGGGGGATCCTGCTGGGGGCGCCCTGGCCTGAGGCGGCTGCGCTGCGCGGGAGGGGGGAGCGCGGGGCGTGCGTGCGCGTGTGCGCCTGCTGACTGCCTGAGGAGAGGCCGTCGAATTTCTCCGAGGGGGCGGTGGAAGCTTGACTTTTGTGGGCCCCTTCTCAGAGCTGGGAAACGGCAGACTGTTGCTTTCCCTGCTTTTGATTAAAAACTCACGACGGTGAGCCCGACTTGAGAGCACAATGACTCTGCTGTTTTTAGGTTTTCTGGGGGCGGGGAAGACTTTTCAAGACACCAGAAGCAGAGCTTTTCTACCTAACTTCTGTTTAAGTAGTTCTAGCTTTTCTGCCTCTCCCACAGCAGGGATGGTCTCTATTTGGACAGCTGATCCTCCTGAACATGCTTTGAAATGAATGTGGGGCATTTTTCTATCCCCTGCCCTCTGACAGAAGTGGTGTTTGTGTGCCGCTTGAGCTACATCATGTCATCAGTCCTGTAGCTTGAATCTTTGGAGACCTTGTCCTTCCTAACTTGTGTACTTGCTCCCTGTGGATGTCCTCTTACCTGTGCTTGGGACAGGGATAGATGTACCCACAAGAAATAACACTTGTGTTTATGTGGTAGGGAATGCACCCGTCGGGGGGCTGGGCAGGTGAAGTACGGACACATTCCCTCCTTTGGCTTCAACTTCTGCACATGTTTCCCCTTCGAAAGCCAAGTCTGTAAATGGTAGGGCTGAGCTGGGATGTTTGCAGATGCCCCATCCTCTGATCATGCCTCCAGTGCCTTGTGAAGGAGCCTCATCCTGTAGGAGACACCTACATTTCTGAGCTTATTTGTGGCTAGGAGATGGGATTAACAACATATTTTTGCTAGGACACAGTCTGGGAGGTTACCTGTGTTCCTTCTATAGCCTCTGGTATCCTGATGTGTTAAAGTTTCACTGGTTGTGGAGGAAACTGGGACCTGAGTATGCATATTCCCCCAGGGTGTCTATGCAGTGCCTGTAAGAGGACTGGGACCTTTTTCCCTTGGTCCTTGCCCATTTTTGTGGTATTTCTGGGAATAATTGTTTGCCTGTGTCCAGCACAGGAGCAAAGGCATGTATGGGAATGGGTTCCACAGCCATGTCCCTTGCTTCTTCCCCCAAATGCTAGCAACTGCTGCTCTTGTGGGGGTCCTCTGCATATTCACATCTACAATCATCAGGAACTGTAGGGTTTCCTCTTCACCACACCAAACCCAGACAACTCTAGGACACCGTGTCCCGGGTGAAGACGGTGGCTGCAATCTTGAGGCACTCCAACAGTTTTGGTGGTGCTGAGGATTGCTGGGACCTATGGGAACATGCCATGCTGATGACCGAAGAAAGACAGGCTGGAAGTAATCTCCTTTCACTGGAGAACACCTGCATTTGATGTTGTCTCCATGGCCCTGAAGAACAATGTTTGTTTTGTCAATGGGATAACAATTGCTAGGCCAGAGCCAGGCTACACATAAAATACTGGTGAGCTATGGAATGGAGAGGTGAATTATAAAATGATGGGTCTCCAAGTTCAAAAGGTGGTGATCAATACTGCAGAGTTTAACTGGCAGACAGTTACTAGTGAAATACTTTTGGGATCAACAGTATCTTTTTTAACATCTATACGTGTATCTGGGTTACTCTGGCTTCTTTCATGGCATTGGGTGCCTTCATGACAGGCAACTTGATCAAGTGAAACTTCACTAAGTCTTCTTAGATCTACTGTGCAGATACACAGGTGAGCTGAATCCCACTGTTTCTTCTCTTTCACTCTGTACCGTGAGACATACAGATATGCATAAATACATTCACACATAGGCAGGCAGTCACATGAGGCAAATCCCACCTTGTGTGTCTTCAGACTGGAAGTCCTGCAAGGATCCTAGTGTGACGGATTTTTCCAAATTAAAACAAACAAACAAAAACAAAACAAGCAACCCCCAAAAAAGGGATTTAAAGTAATAGACTAAATTAGGTTGAAAGAGGTATCTGGAAGTCATCTGATCCAACTTCCTGCTCATAACAGGGTCCACTGTAAAGTTAGATACAACTTCAAAGTGAAATAAAGTTGCTTGGGGTCATGTCCGGATGAGTTTTCAATATCTCTGGAGGCAGAGATTCCTCAACCACTCTGGAAAATCTTGCAATGTTTGGGAAACCTCATTTCTCATAAGATTTCGGCTCCCTACCCTCGCCCCTACCCCCCACCTCCAATGCCTAATAATAGTTTTTCCTTTTTTACTTTCTCAAAGGAAATGAAAGTCTGTCTGAAATGACTGCATATTGGTTGGGAGTTTTGCCTGGGCCTCTGTTCCTCTCACCTAACTATGAGGCAGGATTCATAGAGCCTGTCTGGGACATCTGACCAAAGCCTAGGTGAAACACACTTTTTAATGGTGTACTTGCAGATGAATTCAGCTGTGAATAGCAGCACAGAAGTGTCTCCCTTAAACATACATGCCTCTGGATAAATGAGATCCACTCAAGAAACCCAGACTGGAAGATCCATGGCTTCAGAGGAAGCGATCTTGATTTCACTAAACACAGAACCATTGCTCCTAACGAGACCATAACAGCAAGAATAACACAGAGAAATAAGATCAAGTTGAGATGTAAAGGGAGGAGTTTAAGCCAATCATCAGCAGTCTTGTGGCATTGTCTAGAATATAGCTCCCTCTTTGTGAAGATATTTCCCACAACTGAATTTTGGTACTGGGAGGAGTCATGTTGGATGTACTCCATGTAACGTATAGGCTGTCACCCAAGAGGTTTACCAAGCAAGCAGGAACTGAGGGCTCAGTTTCTCATCTGCATTGGCAAATAAATATTTTTTTCCCTGATAACTGTTTGCTGTACCAATTCATATGAACATATCCTACAGTGTGGACTCACACTGACAGTGTAGTTGCCTTGAATTGTGACTGTAGGTAAAAAACAAAATTGAAGGAGGTGTTTTTCTTTTCTGGTGTGTGTCACAGAAGTACAAGCTCCTTTTGTTCTTGGCCCAACGAAACCAGTGAACATGCAGTAGAGCACAAAATCAGTGAACACGTAGTGCTATGCAGCTCATTTGGAAAACAGCAGAGATGATGTTTAGCATGTTAAGTTATCACATGCAAAAATGTTTGCAAAATGTTTCTGTCTCATTGTGGCAAGCCACATCACTCTGCCAGTCTGTGTGTGTAATGACAGCTCTTTGCCAAGAAAACATCTTTTTCATGGTGCTTTGGCACTCCACACCACAGAAATGGCAAACATGCTAGAGCCAGGGTCCTTGAAGGAGTAACTTCTGCATATCCGCTGCCCACAATCAAGGTCCCTGAATTCCAGCTGGAATTCCAATATGAGTGTCAGCATTTGAAAGGCATTATTCTGGGTTTAAGGAAATAGCATTTTCCACACAGTGCTATTGGTGGGTTAGCAGTTTGGTAGTACATAGCCACACAGAATCATTGAGGTTTGAAGAGACCTCTTGCTGTCATCTAGTCCCACCTCTGTTGCTCAGACAAGGTATTGTGGGTGAACCCTGACAGGCAGCTAAGCACCACACAGCTGCTCACTGACTTCCCCCTGAGTGGGATGGGGGAGAGAACCGGAAAGGTAAAAGTGCAAAAGACTATGGGTTGAGATAAAGGCAGTTTAATAGGTAAAGAAAAAGCTGCACATGCAAGCAAGGCAAAATAAGGAATTCTTTCACTGCTTCCCATTGGCAGGCAGCTGTTTAGACCTTTCCAGGAAAGCAGGCCTTCGTTACGCGTAATGGTTACTTGGGAAGACAAACAGCATAACTCCAAACATCCTCCCCTCCCTCCTTCTTTCCCTCAACTTTTATTGCTGAGTGTGACACCATATGGCATGGAATATCGCTTTGGTCAGTTGGGGTCAGCTGTCTTGGCTGTGTCCCCTTCTAGCTCCTTGTGCACCCCCAGCCTGCTCACTAGCAGGGCAGTGTGAGAAGCAGAAAAGGCCTTGATGCTTTGTAAGCACTGTTCAGCAACAGCTCAAACATCTGTGTGTTATCAACACTGTTTTGGTCACAAAAGGCAGCACCGTATGAACTGCTATGAAAAAAATAACTCCATCTCCGCCAGATCGACTACAGTCTCCTTATTCCATACCATTTACATCATACTCAGGACCCACGTCATCCAATACACCCTCATTAATCACCAACCCCTTTTCTGTCTTTAGATTTACACATAGATATCATTCCCTTAGTCTTTGGGCCACTCCTGTAAAATACCCATAACATGTCCGTAAATTGGCCACTGAGTTCATTTAAGTCCATGACTTGGGTTCTGTCTGTTACAACAGTCACTCAGGTCAGGAGAGGTGTTGTGTTGTGTGGAGTTACTAGGCACCCAAGGCATGACTCAGGCTGGGTCACTGCTGCACTTGCACTGCTTCTTGCGAGGCTCGTTGTCTGTTGGTTTGGCTGGTTCCTGCTACAGTACTTCCTGTAACATGCAACTCAAATAATGGGTTACAATTTAAACATATATCCATTGCAATCTCCATTCCTGCTCCCTTTAAACCAGGCCACAGGGCTTAACATTGCAATGAGCTCCTCCCCTTGCCCCTGCTCTGATGTGAGCTTTTCCATTAAACATAATCCCTTAGGGGTGTACCTTCTCCAGCTTGGCCTTTTACCATGGGCCACAGTCTCTTCAGGGACATACCCGCTGCTGCAGCTTGGACTTACCCACAGCCACAGATGCTCTGAGATGTACTTGCTCTGGCATGGACTTATCCATGGCCACAGATGCTTTAAGTTGTACTTGCTCCAATGCGGACTTAGCCACAGGTCACAGTCCCTTTGACTTGAGTTCATACTGGAGTTCCAGCCTGTCCAGTACAGCAACACAGGAATAGCAGTGATACCCTGGCCACCCGCCATCCCAGGTTCATCGCCATTGCTGTTAGCAAAATGTTCCCAAGCACAGAGGAGTAAGATGATAATTAGTACAGCAAACAGCAAAAGAATCCACTAACAAGCACTAGATTAACGTACATTAAGGTAAGCAAGACCTGTGACAAGTGCAGGAGCCTGCCAATTCATAGTTGAACAGCTGGAACAGGTATAAATTTGGTCTAAGACACTCCAATCAAATCCAATGTTATCTTGAACCCTTTGAGCTCAATGGTGGGCACCAGGAAGGATTGTCGTGGGTGAACACTGACAGGCAACTAAGCACCACACAGCTCTCACTCGCTGCCCCCCAGTGGAATGGGGGAGAGAATCGGAAGCATAACTGCAAAAACTCATGGGCTGACATAAAGACAGTTTAGTAGGTAAAACAAAAGCTGAGCACGCACGCAAAGCAAAATAAGGAATTCTTGACACTGTGCAAGCACTGTTCAGTTGGAGTTTCTTTGTGAACACTGATGCCTCCATCTCAGCCAATTTTAAAGGGAGCCTCTTCAGAAGAAACTCAGGCCATCTTATTGTCACAAATATGTTTAAAATGTGCCAAATGATTCACTCCCTAAGAACAGCTTTTTCATTCTTTTGACTATAGAGGAACTTCCAGAAGTAGCTGAGAATGGAGAAAATGGAGAAATCTACGTTACAGTTGTACAGAGCACAGTATGAAGACTAAGATCAAATGGCCAAAATTAAAAATGCAGTGGGGTAAAGTTTACCAGTGATTCATGAATTTGTTATCTGGTACTGAAAGACACCACCACCACCACCATCCCTCACATTCAGAACTCCTTTTTGTGAGAGGAAGACACAAGCCGTTTTATCTCATCCATAATCTTCCCGCTATTGTTGTACACATTCAACCTTGCTTTCTCAAGGAGGTCTTTGATGTCTTCCTTGGGGAAGAACATGTAAAAAGTGTGAAACCTCTTTCTGTATTCTTCTATTTTATCTAGAAAAAAGACAAAATATGTAAGTAAATGCCAAACAGAATACTACAACATCATTCAAGAAGAGCATGGACTTAAGGAAAACATTAATCCCTGAAGATCTGCAAGTTTCACATACAAGTTCTTTATCACATTAAGATCCTGCTGCATTCAGTGAAGAGAGAGGAGATCAATCAGAGTCTGGGGGTGGCTCTTTCATCACCTGCTTTATCAGCTGTCTCAGAGAGGAGGATAGGTCTCTCTCTGGACCTGCCTGTTCCTCACCAGTAACTATCAAGAGAAGCAGTGGTAAATATCCCAGACTTGGGTACTCTGGCTTCCAAAAGTAATGCCTCCCCAGCTCCTCTTTAGGAGAAGGACCACAATTTAATTACACTGATTCACAGAACAAACCAAGAGTGTAAAATCCTTATAGCTCAGGACATACATCTGAGAGGGTATGTTAATGCTTGTGCAAAGCTTCTACTCATTGCACATAGAGGCTGCCCTGTTCCTTTTCTTCTGTGTGCATATGTGGCAGCAGCACTGAGTAAAGAAGGACTCCAGAATGCATGACACTGGAAGTTGAGAATATGAAATGCAAATATACAGAGACAAAGTTGCATAGAGTATGTGTTACCAGAACAATTCACGCTGTTGAAGAGTGGAAAGTGCATGACTGTAGGGCATGACTTGTCTCCTCGGAAGATATAGCAGTCAGAAGGGTGGTTCTCATCCATTTCCTGATTCTCTATCTTGGGAAATGGGATACTGTTTTTCTGGCAATATGTAGCTGTTTTCTTGATAGTCTGAGACACAGAGAAAGATGTCGAAATTAAAGGGAATTGGCATCTATAAAACAAATCTGAAAACCTCACCAAGTTCATAGACTTTCTGAACAAATTTTACTTTCCAAAGCAATCCCTCCTGTTGCTCTACCACGCTAACAAAATTCAACACTCTACCACTCCAACAAAATAAAAACTTGCTCTGTGTCACTTAGGTGGATCTGACCATCAAAGGGAGACAATAACTCACTTGATTCAAGGCACTCATTAACTTTAATGTTGGCTTGGTTTTGCATGAAAATATTGACTGGGTTAAGCATTGTGTTGGGAGCTTCAACAAAGTGAGATTTTCTGTGGTGTCCCTGAGAAATATTGCCCCCAGCTGTTCAGGAGCTGAGAAGAAGAAACAGCCTTTGGGTCTTTTTCACTCTCCTCTGAATGGGTTTGCAATATTCTGTTCTAGATGGCACAAGGGTTGTGAACAGCAGCCACTTTATGTAAGCTTCCAAGGGTGAATGACGTCTTACATAATTCATTCCAACAACACCTCCACAAAGAATGCACTTCACAACCAAGGATGGGGCCTTAGGCACTAAGAACACTACTGGCTTCTCCCATAGACAGGCACTTACTGACACTTTGGTATTTCTGTCACCCCAAAAATCTGCCTCAGGACTTAGATTCTACAGTTTTATCCCTTTTCCTTATTCACCATTGGGAAAAGGTTGAGTTGTATCTAAAGACATGATGACTCTTGTAGCCACAAAAGATACTGAAGACTTCTCCCAACATCTTCTTGGAATGATCATAATATTCCTGAAACAGTAATAACATTTTGAAAGCTTAGCAAGTTCTTTTTTAACTCGAGCTTTCAAAATTCATCCCCTAGACATAGATCATAGAATCACACAATCATAGAATCACACAATCATAGAATCATTTAGGTTGGAAAAGGCCTTTAAGATCATCAGGCCCAACCATTAACCCAGGACTGCCAAGTCCACCACTAAAACATGTCCCTAAGCACTGCATGTATGCATTTTTAAACACTTCCAGGGATGATGGTTCCACCATCTCCCTGGGCAGCCTGTTCCGATGTTTGATCACCCTTTCAGTGAAGAAATTTTTTTCTAATATCCATTCTAAACCTCCACTGTCAAAACCTGAGGCCATTTCCTTTTGTCCTATTGCTTGTTATCTGGGAGAAGAGACCTATCGCTCCCCCCACCCTCCTTCCCCCCTTTCAGGTAGCTGTAGAAAGCAATAAAGTCCCCACTGAGGCTCCTCCTCTCCAGGCTAAAGGATTGCTGTTCCCTCAGCTGCTCCTCATCAGACTTGTGCTCCAGACCCTTCAGACTTGTGCTCCAGACCCTTCACAGGCTTCATTGCCCTTCTTTGGACATGCTCCAGCACCTCATGTTTAAACAGAGGCAATTACAGGAAAAGTATTGTACACTTACCCTAATTTGTAATGAAAATTGTTCAAAAAAAGGGAAAGGAAATGGAGTATATTAAGTAGAAAGAATTTACATGAAGGGAAACTGAGCAAAATTATTGCAGATACTGATATGAGGCCTCCTCAAAGGTGAAAGATACATTTTGCTGCAAATACTGCCTGTCAGAAAGTGTTCTGCCATCTGATAGGGGCTTCTCTTACTACTACTAAGGGTTTCTGCTCTTCTGCCTTGGAGAATTAAATTTTCCAAACCCCTTTTGCTTTATTCTTGTTGAAGTGTGAGGTGGTGAGGACCAGACCCTTACAAGGGGCCATGAGCTCCATTTAACCTCAAACCTGGTCCTGCAGCCCCTACATGAGCTATGTCCTAGGTGCACTGTTCTCCTGCTCAGCCACAGTCATGCCTGTGCCTTTAGTCCTCTTGATCTGGGCCCTGACCCAAAGGCTGACATCCCAGCTTAACCCTGGAATGGTGTTGTCACTATGGACCTGCCCAGCAATCACTGGACTGGTTACCCTCAGCAGACCTGATCCTTACCTGCCACTAATCCTGTTTGATATTGACTTCCTGAATTGATCTTGGACCTGCCTCATCACAGCAAACTTGCCTGATCATTCCAACCCTTCATTGAACCTGACTGCCATCTCCAAGCCTGCCTTGGTTGATGCACTTGGATCCTGTGAAACTGGTCACTGGCTGGCAAGGCCCCGTCCTGCCTGCTCTGTTACCATGCCTGGCTTCCTTTCCCTTAGGAGCATCCAGCCCTTGGTAGTTAGCTCAGGCCCTCCTGAGCCCTGTGACAAACACGTGGAGCCTGGCCCACACCTGTGCAGGACCTTACCACTGACTCCTCCTGAGGGCTGAGCCTTGACCTGGGCTCTGACATTCCCACACTGCCAAACTCCTACCCATTCCCAGGATCCTGAGTGATGTCTTTCCTCAAGCCTGCCAACCCTCCAAGGCTTGCCAGGGGCAGCCCTGAGAAGCCCCTGCCCCACCTTCTTCACTCCCAATCTGGCCTAGACCCCAGCCAGAACACCCCTATCCAATCCCAAACCTCTTGTGCCATGTTCTCTTCCCAGTTGCCAGACCCTGCCCTGGCTCGGGGTCCCCTGAAATAGCCTGCTAACAGCTGCAGCAATGAAATCACTCTACAGCAAGGCCCTTCTGAACCCAGACTTCCCAAGCATGAGGACACACTTTGTTGGGAGGGGAGGCTATTGTCAGGGTCCTGAATGCACTAATAGGTCTCAGTGGTCCTGGGGCCTCCAACCGTACCCTTCCCGTTGGCCCAGGGGCCTCACTGATGTTGTACAAGTAGCAGTGGTCAGCTCAGGCATGGATGTGCCTGGCCATGGACTCCACTGATCCACACCCTGGACCATGGACTAGCTTCTCTGCTGGACCCTGGACCTGCCTTTGCACCATGGACTTCCCTAATAATCTGGACTCCTGATTGACCCTGTCTGCCATCTTCAGACCTGCCTTGCTTGTCTCTCTCAGGTGCTGCAGGGCTGGACCCTGGGTGTTGAGGCTCCTGCCCTGCTGGTCATGTTATTGAGCCTGGCACCCTGTCCCTTACAGAGGAGCTGGCCCTCGCTGCTCCCTGACAATCTTATTTGTAGTCAAGTGGAAATGGGCGCTTGGAGAGATCAGTTAATCTATTTTCGACACCTACTGTAAGATGCCCAGAGGAACCAGAGCCTCTGGATACAGCTGCCTCCACTGTCCCTAAAGTGACCACACTGAAAATACCCAGAGAAGCAGCAATCTGAGACATCTCAGAACGTTTTAAATTCTTATGAGACACTACACTTAATCAACTTGAATCAACTTCCAAAAGAAATTCCAGATCAAACACTGTGTTTGGAAGGAACAGAAACTATAGCAAGGAATGGTAATAGTTATGTATAGTGTACTTCCCCCACCTATTTCCCCCAACAATATGGAAGAATTCAATGTCAACACCATGCTTCCTCGTCCTGGTGAGCAGGAGCAGGATGAGGTTCTCCTTCATGAATGTCAGCCACTACCCTTAAGGAAGGAGTAATATCACTTGCCCACAGAAAAATTCTAGTCAGCCCTAAGGCAAAAAAAAGGATGGTAAGAAACTTGTAAGCTTTCCCTCCTGCTGCCTTGATGCACCCTTGATAGCCTGACAGCTTGATAAGCTTGCTAGGTTATTATACAATGCCTGTGAACAAGACAGACAACATGGCTCATGTTCTACAAGTATCTGTTTCTGCCAATTGTCTAGAAGAGAAGCCAAAACAATGTAACAATCGGCATACCAACCTGCCAGTATCCATTCAATCTTCTTTGAAAATTGCCTTGACAATGATTATAATGCACTTCTGTAGTCCCCAACCCAATGACCCCAAAGGAGGTTCTCCAAAGCCATAACCACACATGTACCTCAAAAGGATCTCCAGAGCTGAAGTCAAAGGAAATTATCAGATCTGTTCTCCGCTGTGCTCGAAGGACCAGAGGATACGCAGAATTTATTGCCAGGCCAGCATCAATCAAAGAAATGATTTTGTTTCTGACCAGGTAAGAGGGCTGAATGTTAGCTAATCAAATGAAAAAAAGCAATGAGATTTCATAAAGACATACATGAATGAATACACACACACGCGCGCGAACACGATGGGCCCAAAAAGGAGTCCATTGGTCTTCACTGATGATGCACCCCAAGAATGTATTGAAACTTGTCCAGCTGTATTCTGCCAAGAAGAATCCACATCCCTCTCTCTCTGGCTGTGGTCTGTTGCAGACCAGAATTGCTGATGGGCTTTTTGAAGATCAAGAGATCACATCCCTTGAACTATGCACCCATAGTGCTAATGTCAGATCTTTGAGAGGAAAATGAATGCATGAGCCAGCTAGAGATCATGACACCTAACTATAGCTGTCTAAATGCAGGTTTCTACTTAGACACTAGGTGCCCTCGCTTACCTTACCATAAGTGAACATCCAGCTAGGGCAGGGAATGGAACCTAGAGACCAATGTTACTGCTCATGCATCAGGAGCACAATTCAATTTCATTAATTTAGCTGTCCAGTTCCAACTCCTTAGGTTACTTCTTGTGTCCTTCAGGTTCTGCTCCAAAAGGGTACAGGGGTCCTATAGGTCTTCCAGCTTAATGCTGTTGTCCTTTGTACACAAGGTCAGTTTGTGTGATGTTAGATACCTGTGTTAATGTGATATAATTGAGCTTATATATCTGCAATGATGTTGCAGATCCGGATTCCAGTAGTGTGAAATAATTCTGTTCAAGACTAGCTTATTTGCTGCTCATAATGGGTTGCTGTTAAGAGAGGGGGAATCCTGCAAAGAAAAGCTGCCTCTTTTAAACTTTTTAAAACTCACTATTTTAAGCAGGCAAATGGCAAAGACTGTTTTCTTGGTTTAACATCACACAAACACAGCATAAAAGTTCTGCTGAACCCCATGCACTCTGCCCCATAGATCTAGTTGGATAGCATAACCATTCTGTATTTTCTGAATATAAAAAAATCATGATTTCACTGGATTTTCTTACAGCACTTGTAAAGGAAGTTATTAGTCGTTCCCCATTTCCAGGTCATCACGCATCCAATTGTTTTAAACATCATCCTAATGACATCCTGCAGTGGTCCTGGGAAAGACAATACATTCAGAACATAGCTGATTCTGGAGAACCTCATTTTTTGACTGGTGTGACAAAATCTGGGGGACATGTGTTATGTAAAAGAACATATGTGCAGATAGCGTACAGACAGCCTGAGGGCCAAGGCCTGAGTGCTTCAGAAGAGAAAGAACCACACTAGTTCAAATAATTAACACCAAGCAATGGGATCTTAGCACAGGTGAAACAGATTTGAATAAGACACAAACTGTGCAGGACTTGAGCCCTACACCAGCTAGCACATTCACCAGTGCTGTACAAGAGTGAGGCCTGAGCTTTTGTAGGCCTGTTACAGCATTCCTGTGGTTCAGAGGAATGGCTATTTCTCTTCAACTTCTTTCCAGCTGAAAGTGACCTGAGTGAAATGAGAGCCATGATACAACCCAGTAGAATGACCTGTAAGAGGTGGGGGGTATTAGCTGAAAGCCATGAGAACATCAAGATATCATGAAGGAGAATGTGAGATCAGCCCAGTAAAAGAGTTTGGAGGACTGTACTGCACACAGAGAGACAATCCAGGCCTTATCTGTGAAAATACTCCCTGGAACAGGCATTGGAGAGAAAAAAGACTTGTCTGCAGCGCCCAGCTTTAATCTCAGAATACCGGTCAGTTCGCTCCAGAAGGAACTGGCCAAAAACTTCCCATGAACTGTGGCTGATGGAACTAGGAGAGCCCTGGATCTAAACAGGTAATGTACCAGCTAAACATGACAAATGTATTTGAGGAATTTCAGTGTGAAATTTTACTTTGCAACTGATTTGTGTCTTGCTTAGTCCTTTTCCTGCTCTCTTTGATGCAAATCCTAATAATGCTCATGTCACCCACAGCCGAGCCTATTAATTATTGAAGGTGCAGGCTAAATGAGTTCAGTTTATTGAAAATGAGCTTCCGTTTAGATAAAAGGACAGAAATGCTAATTAGCTGCCAAAAAAACCCCCACAGCAGGAGTGGAGTTGCCTGTAAAGAAAACCCAGATTTGTTTTAAAACATCTAAGTTCATTACTTTTTGTTTCATAATTTCCCTAGTGATAGAAGTTCCAAAAGACACTGGACATGAGGGCACCGTAGGTGTCCAACAGCAATCCACTCAGTAATCCAGCACCTGCAGCTGCCAAGATCTATACTTCATCAGTTTGGCATGTCTGTGAAGTCTTGCTGACAGCACAGGCTCAGTCAGGAGCAGATAGATGGGAAACAGTGATTGTTCAGGATTAGGCTTCTGATTTTATTTACTTAGGCAGGCAGATTCTAAGTGCTTTCATGAGATTTAGAAGCTTTGTGAATATTGGAAAGTGGTCCCTGGATGAGAATATCACTGGCACGTATTCTGCAATATGGTTTTCACCCTATCTTCCTACAGTGGCTGTACCCAAGGTTTACACTGGAATTTAAGTTCACAGAACTCCAAAGCTGGAATTTTTCAAAGCACATACAATACAAAAAGCAGTAAAAGATACTGAAAAGGGGATAAACTTGCCTAGGGAGTTTCCATGGGATGATTGTAACTCTCCTTCTGGAGTACCTTCTTCTCCAAGATGCACTGAGGAAGATCACGTGGAAAAAAACACAAAACTCAGTCACAGTGAAGGAACAGATGTCAACCTACAGGGCAAATTTTACTACAAATGCAGGTGGGCATTTCTAACTGGGATGGAGAGGGAATCATTGTTGTGATAAATATTAATGTACAATACTTGCCTCTCAATTCCTTTTCTATCTCTTTGTCCAGTTCAGTACAGCTCTCCATTCTTTCCTCCCTTGTTTTCATTGCCCAAGTATTATGCATTTCAGTGCACAGTTGGTAGGATGCACTTTTTGCCCTGTCTTCTTAAAGAGAGAGAAAAGAAGAAAAGGAAAATACGAGAATGCACAACGAAGGAATCACCATTTGTAAAACCAGATTACTTGGAAATCTCAGCATCATTCACTTGCCTGACAATATATTCAACAATTTCTTGAAGACTTCCTTAGGATCATTCCCACTTACAGCACAGAACTCAAGGTCTAGTAGAAGAAGAGCAGTCTGATATGCCATGACGGTATCTGAATTACTCTCTAAGAAAAATAAAAGTTACGTCAGAGTGTAATTTATCTTACCAAACATCTGATTAGACAGTAACTGACACATGAATGACTGAAATGTAGTCCCTGCATTCAATGAAATCTGTAGAAACACTGACCTCATTCTTCTTATCCTAAATAACTTGTTTAAACTGATGAAAGGAACTATGTGCTAAAGTGAGTATTTCTCTCTGTTGACAATAAAAACACTTAACATGGAACGTACACATCTGGACAGCTGCACAACCATACCAGGATTCAGATAGCCTTTGTGTTCATCTTGGAAGAGAAGTTCCATGAAACAAAGTAGTGGAAAGAGGAGCAGAAATATCTTTTGGTGTAAATGGGAATTTTCCAATAAGCCTCAAATACTTAATTCCCATTTTGAATTTATAAATAACTACATAAAAGAGTAAGAAATGTAATGATGATTTGAGTGAAGCCTGGTGTGATTTCTTCCAGTATTACCAAAAGAATACTGTGGTAATGCATTTTGTGTTTCAGTCATTAAAATTAAATTTTCTATGTGAACATTTCATAGAATCACAGAATTACAGGATCATAGAATGTCTCAAGTGTAAGGGTCTCAAAAGAATAATTGAGTTCAACTTTCTGCTCCTCACAGTACTACCTAAAACTTAACCATATGACTAAGAGCGTCGTCCAGATACTCCTTGAACTCTGATAGGCTTTGTGCAGTGACTGCTTCCCTGAGTAACCTGTTCAGTGACCAACCACCCTCTAAGTGAAGAAATTTTCCTAATGTCCAATCTGAATTTCCTCTGATGAAGCTTCATTCCATTTCCTCATGTTGTATTGCTGGTCATCAGCTGGTCACCATCCCTGCTGTCCCCATGTTTCCCAGGTGGAAAGATCAGCTATATTGCAATCTAGAGCCGGCACTCACAGGCAGTGTGGACAAGCAGGAATTTTGGACCTGAATGTGTGTGTGAGCCTTGTATATGTGTGGTGCAGGCTTCACTGGTACTCCCTGGCCACAACAGCAACATGAGAGTGCAGTAACATCACCTTCCCAGAAGCCTATTAGTAAAGTACATCTAACATGAGTGAATCCCTCCAAAATGTCAGGGTGGTTATTTTAGTTACATGTTCAAGATCTCACAAATCGTTATGTGTATGAGAGACAAGGAAGCCTGGATTTCCTTGTGCCTGGCTGACACTCCTGTCGGTCCCCTAAGGAAAAGACGGGTCAAGCAGAAAATAATGTTAAATTTAAAAAATCATTAAAAAATAAAGAGCAAAGAAACTCACCAGGTGCACATGAGGAGATGCCTTCCTGTAACTGAAATATTCTTTGTAGACACTCTTGGAAGAAATAAAAAGATAATCAAAATAAGACTACCTCTTCCAATAAAATAGTAATTGTCTGGCCAATGAAAGATATCAGGAAAGCTAGCCATGTACCTAAACATAGATGGACAAGTGCTATTTCAGATTCCTTGGAGAATCTCACCTGCCCTGTGGCTGACACTCCAGAAGAGTACTAATCTCCTGGTTTTTTTGTTCATCACTCATAGTTTTACATTTGATGCCTCAGATACCTGATGACATCTCAGTCATCTCTATTATTCCCCCAGCAGTTTTGATAGCCTCCTATGTCAAAGTTTAAGATATCATCTCTGATGCTTCCACATCACAAGAAATATAATGTGAAGATCAGTCCACATTCACTGACATGATATTTAAACTTTCCCCTGTGATACTGGCAGAGATCCACTTGACCAAAACTGGACTTCAACAGTCCACACTCATGCTGCCATAGATCTATATTCAATGGAGCAAGTTTCATCACATATTTAAACAGGTATCTAAATGTATCTGTGAAAAGTACCTGTAAAGTTCTTTTTTACTTATGAGAAGACCTTAAGGCGAGTAATTTGAATGTTCATAACAATGCTATAAATGTTAAAATGACATGCAAGCAGCAGTGTTTTATTTTGGTCATTTTCAGCTGAGGTTGGAAGGGACCTCTGGAGGTCATCCAGTTCAGCTCCTGTGCTCAAAGCAGGATCAGATATAGCAAGTTATTCAGGGCCATATCCAGCTGGGCTTTCAAAAAGTTCCAAGAATGCAGGCTCCATTGTTCCAATGTTCAATCATCCTCACAGTAAAAATGTTTTTTCTTATGTTTAAATGGGATTTCTTGTATCTGAATTTGTGTTCATTGCCTCTTGTCCTTTCAGTAGATATTACTGAGAAAAGTCTGGTTCCATCTACTTTGAATCCTCCCATTTGGTATTTATAGAAATGGATAGGATCCCCCTGAGCCTTCTCCAGGCTGAACAGTCCCATGTCTCTCAGTCTCTCCTCATATGAAAAATGCTGCAATCCCTGAATCATCTTTGTGGCCCCTTTCTGGACTCCCTCGCATATGTCCACATCTTTCTCATACTGGGGAGCCCAGAACTGGACACAGTACTCCAGGTGTGGCATCACCAATGCTGAGTAGAAGGGCGGAATCACCTCCCCTGAACTGCTGGTGATGTTTTTCCTAATGCAGCCTGGGATACCTTCAGCCTTCTTTGCCATAAGGGAACACTGCTGGCTCATATTCAACTGGGTATTTACCAGGGCTCCCAGGTCTTGACTGAAAAGCTGCTTTTCAGCTGGTCAGCCCCCAGCTTGTCCTGGTGCCTGGGTTTATTCCTCCCTATGTGCAGGACTTTGCATTTCCCTTTGTTGAACTTCATGAGGTTCCTCCTGGTCCATTTCTCCAACCTGTCAAGATCGCTCTGGATTACCAGGCAGTCCTCCTAGTTTCATATTATCTCTAAACTTGCTGAGGGTGGGTGCACTTTGTTCCATTATCTGAGTCACTGATGATGATAAAAATATCAGACCTAGAATTCAGTCCTGTAATACACCACTAGTGCCTGGCCTCCAGCTGAACATCGTGCTGCTGAACATAAGTCTCTGGGCCCACAAATTCAGGCAGTTTTTCAATCCACCCCACTGTCCACTTAGACCATAAATTCTCAGTTTGTCCATGAGGATGTGATGGGAGACACCATCAAAAGCCTTACTAAGAGGACAGTAAACAACATCTGCTGCTCTCTGTTCACCCACCAAGCCTGTTATCTCATTGTAGAAGGTTTTCATGTTGGCTAAGCATAATCTGCCCTTTGTAAATCCATGCTGACTAGTCCTCATGGGATTTTTATCCTTAATGTGTTTGGAAAAGTCTTTGAGGAAGAGTTGCTCAATCACCTTCTCAGGGACTGAGGTGTGGCTGGCTGACCTGAGACTTCCCAGATCCTCCTTCCTGCTCTTTCTGAAGACAGGAATGACATCTTCCAGTCATCAGAAACCTCTCTCTATTGCCATGACCTTTCAAAAATGGTTGAGAGTGGCCTTGTAATGACATCAGCCAGCTCAACCAGCAACTATGGGTATATCCCATCAGGTCCCACGGACTTGTATATGTTGAATTTGTTTGCATGTTCCTTAACCTGATGCAATTTGTTTACTTGTTCCCAGGGACAAGGAACTTCCTTACTCCAGACTCCCCCACTTGTCTTAGGGACCAGGAGTTCCTGAAGTCCAGTCCAAACAGTAGAGTGAGGCAAAGGCTGCACTGAGTACCTGAGCCTTTTCCACATCCGTTCTCACCAGGGCTCCTGCCCCATTCAGCAACGGGCCCACATTTTACCTAGTCTTCCTTTTGCTGCTGCTGAACCTCTGAAAGCCCTTCTTGTGGCCCTTCAACATCCCTCACCAGATCTAGTCATGCTTGATGGTATCCTTTGTGCCCACAGGGCAGGAACAGTGGGGGGTGATAACCAGAAGGTCACACACAAGCAACAGATATATCTATAAGGTCTCCCAAATTCAGGCCCCCAGCAAGGAGTGAACCTCCCTAGGCAAGACATGAGACTGGCAGATGGGTGAGTCTGTCCATTGCAACGCAGAGTTTCTCACTCCTATAACTCATCACTTCCTTCAGCTGGTGGTCCTGTTCATCTGACTCTCATGCTTCATTTGACAGACCTCTCAGTCCCTTGTGCTTGCAGTCCCTCATCTTTTCTGAGCCTACTAAATGTATTCCACAATTGCAGATCTTCAGGTGGAGCAGGAGCCTTTTTCCTGGTGTCAGAAGTCACCAGCTTTCAGCTTTTGGTGTTGCAACAGTGTCCACTTCCCAGTCTGATATGCATAGAGCACTCCTTTAATACATTTGGAATTTTGCTTTTCAAGCTGCAGTGTCTTGGATAAGATCTGGCCAACCTCTTTCGTGTCATCGCTGATGCTGTGAAGTCTGATGACATCTTCCTACAGATCCTTTACTTTAAGACACAGATCTCAACAAGCACACTTCTCCTGCAAGCTGCAAGACTACCTTCTGCTTCTGCAGCCTCAGCAAAAGACCACAGGCACTCCCTGCAGCCTGAGACCTGCAGAGCTGCAGCTTTCTTTTGTTGCTCCATTTGATGAAGATTTCTGACATTACAGGGAATGTTACTGCAACAGCTGCTGGAGACCATACCCTGTAATGCAGAACCATGATTGCTGAGGGTGTGGATGCTGTCCTCAGGAGACCTGCTGGCCCCCTTCTGTGTACCTTGCTGCGTGAGCTGCTGTGCAAACTGCTGCATCTGTAGGCTCCCACTGGTAGCTGTGTTCTTGGAAGAGTTCACATGAGGAAATAGACACTAGGCTGAATGATTCTCATGTTTTATCTTAACTGTTCTTTAAACTGATGAATATTTCAATTTTTTATCACAGAATCTGCTTTCATTCTTGCCAGTCTCCATAGATGTATTTCAAACTATGATCAGCAAACTTTCCTGGGATTCTGCTGAGTGCTGGGAGAAGGACAAATGGAGAACCAGTGGAGTTTCTGTTTTTCTAGCTACCTGTATTTCTGTTTGGAACTAGAGGACTGCAGAGATTATTTGATGGTAATGTGAAGTATGTGCTCAATTTCAGCTGGTGCCACAACTGATTTGAGCATACCGGCAACAGGAAAGATGTAGTACCTCGTATAAACTTTAGATTTTCTTCAATGCTTCCAAGAGCACTCCCCCATAAGGCTGAAATAAAAAAGAGAATGTGCTTAAAGTGCTTCTATTATTATAGTCTCACTAAGAATTCAATCCGAGTTTGCCTTTCAATAGTATGCTTGTCTTAATTTTCAAAATCTAAACTGATGTCTAAATTAAAACTCCTTTGCCTAGTTTTCACTTACTGTCTACTGATAGGATTACACACCTCCTGAGACTACTCCTTCTTCCTCCTGCTAGATCTACACATTTTTTGTAGACCAGCTTTTTACGTTACATAAGTCTAGAGTCCCATGGCAACCATCAGGTACCCTCACACTGCAGTACACTTGCTTGAGCACTTCTCTGGGTCAGCCTCCCACATAAACCTGGAGGCATAAGTACTCTTCATGGATGTGTTGTGCTTATTTGGTTTTCCTTCTGAATAAATTAAATAGTAGGAACTAGAGTGCTTTTTTTTTTTTTTTTTTTTTTTTTTTTTTTTTACCTTGTTTCCCATCCCCACCCTTATAGCATGATGCCAAGGGTATGTATTGAGGAGACTGAGGTCATTGAGCACAAGATGTGTCTAAGGATGCCAGATATGTTTAGCTGTGTCACAGACAAGTGAGAAGAAATCTGCAGCTGTAACACTTAGGTAGCAAATGAAAGAACTTCAGACCTGGCCTGAAACAGAGTGAAACAAATTCGCAAAATAGGGACTACCAATCCTCACAGTAGGATGTCTCTAATTTGAGAAGCATCTCTCCCTGTAAAGTGAACATGCTGAGATTACAGAACATTTAGACATCCAGTCTGGGACTAAATATAATTATTATATTAGCTTTGGTAATCTGCAGTGTAGGTTTCTAACTTCACATACCAACCACATAAAATTGGTCAATGTAGACAGTGGAGTGTAGAGAGGCATTCAGATGTTCCAGTTTGAATGCTTGAAGTGAGACAAACTTTTTTAGAATTAATTTCTGTTATGCATGAATTCATGGAATAATAGATATATTCCTGTTCTTTACAGAAAGATACAGAATAGATAAACCTGCATTTTTTTCTACAAAACAGAACTAGGAATATTCACCTTGCATGTAACAAATGGGTTTCTTCTTCGCCCTTTTCTTCATCTTACCCTTCTCAAATTCACTTCCAAAGTACTTGGTACTCACAAAAGCACCCAAGGCAGTATATCCGCTCTCATGTGGGGTGAATTCAAACCAGGTCCCTGAAAAAATCAAACAGCTTTGTCACTTTGTCATTTGGAAGCATAGCTGACCTCACTGTCCCAAAATAGCATTTCGGTTGTTTTCCTTTCTAAAATTTCCTGATTTTAGCTGTCAGAAGATGAATTGACATATGGGGAATAAACTAAGCTGTGAGCATGCCACCACCTACTCTTTGATATGCTCTTTGTATCCTTCCCACCCTGGCCTTCAGCTGTCACACCAAAAGTGTCTTGGTTTCCCACAGATCATATGTCGTATTGTACAGCTCTGTGCAGATCTCCCAGATGTGCTAGGTGTTTCAAGGGCTTCCTGATGCTTATGCACAGGCAACAAAGTCATTCTGTTCACACAACCTACCTGCCCTAAAATTATTTAGAGTTGATGAAGAGACTGGTACTGAGTCAAATATCCAAGATATGTAACTGGGAACCTATGGTACTAGGGACCTACAGTGAACTGAGTCATCTGCATGTGGCCAACAGCTATGACACAGGACTGAAATAATACTCATACTCTTTTAGAAAGGTAGGTGAAGTAGGCAGAGTATGATAAGGCATCTCAAACAGAACCACAGACCTCTGTGTGGACAACTGAATGGAGTCTTTTTGCTCCAGGGAGAGATCAATTATTTTAACAGGTATGGAAAATAAAATTTGATAGCAATGGTGAAACTTTTTGATGGTTGAGACTACTATCCTGCACCTGTCTGAGCTGCAAAGCCACCTACTCTTTCTTTCATAATGCCTTCCTTGATTACAGTTCCCTTCAGAATGAAGTTCCCAGTTCTCACTCAGACCTTCCAGGATTATCACAATTTCAGGCCAGTTTATGCTTGCAAAATCAAGTCCCATCACCTTAAATCAAGGCCTACAGTTGCTAAGTGGAAGGAGGTGATCTGTCCTCTGTGTGAGGAGGGGTAGGAGAGGCAGTCAGAGCTTTAAATTGTACTGAAGGAAAAGTCAGTTTAATGGAACAGGGTAAAAGTGGTTGCTTGAAAGTAAACTTCTCCATGTGAAGGCCTTCTCCCTAACTACTGAAAAAGGATATAGTTGCCTAGTTTTGGAAACACTGGATTATTTTGGAGTTCCACATAGGGCTGATGAATATTACAGAGCATTTACAAGAGATCTGCACCCCGCTGAAAACTCAGATGGTGGCCAAGGAAATCTATGATGGCACTAAATGCCTCTATTCAGGCTTCTACATTTTGGATGTCTATTTTATTGACGTTTTATTTAATCTGTTTAGCCCATTCTATTCAAGGGATTCCCCACCCTATCCAAACATGAAAGCCACTTTTACAGAATGTGATTCAGTCCCTGGTTGTGCATGTTTTTCTCCATTACCTATAAATAAAGACATAGGCTGATGAGCTGTGATTAGATGTCAGCACAGTTTATGCCTGCCATTAAGTTAAAGGAACCTAATGCATGGTATTTAAGATAGTTAGACAAGGACCCCTGTTTTACCTGGAAAGTTTTCACCTTCTTCACTTAGTTGTTCCTTATCCACTGCTGCATAAATTGGGTAAGGGTTTATTCCAGTTTCTGAGGCCTCCCTGTGGTCAGCCAGCTCATGCTCATCAAACTGCAAGGTAAGTATAGACTTCTGAAGGAACATAAAACGCCCCTCCCCTCTGCTATAGCACTGAGAACACCTCCACTTAGGAGATTGAATTAACCAAGGAGTTGGATTAACCGCTTCTACCTTTCCACACCTAGAGATAAGATGTTGTGCTCTAAAATATTGCTTCAACTTATACAGCTCCTCAAAAACCCACCCACTAAGGTCAAATTTAGTTGTAATTACTCTGAGATCTTCAAAACACTCCCAAGGTGTTTGCAGTTAACTTCTTACCTGCTTCAGTACTTGGTATACAAGACAGGAGGCCCAGAAGTCAGTGAGTGAGTAAAGTTCATCTCTTGATGACTCCTGTAAGTATTCTTCTGCTTTCATAATATGCCAGGGGAAATCATTGAGTTTTTTGCACAGTTCCTTTTCCAAGGACATCAAATTTTCTGACCATTTCCTATCTTCGTACAGGAGGGACATGCACCTTTTAAAGAGAAAGAAAAGCCCTATCTCTGCCACAGAGGAAAGTGCATGGGGCTTCACTTTTTTTTTTTGAATCTGCATGCAGACACAGGAGTGTCTTTAAAAATGTATGGGAGGAAAAACAAGTTCCAGGCTTCTAAAAAACAAGGCACTTTACATCATAGGAAGGTGTCATTATTCCCTGATCACTTACTTCCCAGCTACTTATTGATAATGTCATTTAATTAGTTAGATGACCTGAAGCTGAATTTCAGCTGGCTACATGTCATATATTAAGGATAAATTGCGGCAGAAATAGTTTTGCAGAAGGCTTTAGTGGGGAAGATACGAAATCTGCCAAGACACAGATAATTCATCAAAGAACTTGGAACAAATGTAAACACATAGAATGATTTACATCATGTCATCATTTTGCACTAAAGACTTCTGACATTTTTTTGGTCTGTTATTAGGACCAATAAAGCTGGTACACTTGAAGAGTGACATCATCTCATACTAAACTTACAGCTCTCAGCTCATGCTAGCTAACTGCAGAGATGTAAAGGCTCACTCTGTTCCAAGACCAACTCCACAACCTAATTCAGGTATAAATTAAGGTGTACAGCATTACCTTCTTTATCTAGAGCAGCATGTGTCTGACTCTGTTTAAGGAAGGAGGCATTCTGGATTACTGCAGACACCACATATGGTACCTAATCACAGACAGTGACAGTTGAGGTGGCCTAAAGCATGCAAGATTTCTACCCTTATTTGACCAGCAATAACTTAAGATCTGTGGCAGACTTGCCCTCTTGAACCAGCATTTGAAAAACAGACTGGACTTCCTTCTAGGACATCTAAACTGTCACTGGAAGTCTGTCTTCAAAGAACGTAAGCCTATCGCCTTAAGTAAAATGGAAGGAGAGGTGTATATGTCACATACAGATACACATACTGACACATCTAAATTTAGGAGTGCTAGAGTCAGACAGAGTTCTGTGCTTTCAGGGCAGACGTCCGTATGTGACCTATAAGCTAGACTTCCTTCACAGTCACTTCAGTGTAATGAACAATCTTGGCATGTTATTGACATGCTACATGTGGGCCTTAAGGGAAAATGGCTCATGTTCCTGAATGTCATTTCTTTTGTGTATTTCTTTTGTATATTTCTCTGTATTGTTTCTTGTGTATAAGGTAAGCCTAAAAAAGTAAATGAGGTATAAACATTCAAGACCATAACCATACATATATATTGCCATTTAACCTGCCACAAGGATGAGTCACATCACCACAGATTTGACAGATTCGATGCAATATGTGCAGGAGGCCCAGTGCTCTTCCAGACTGGTAGGGGGCTGGCTAAGTACAGAAATGGTACTAAGTATTTATATTTAGGCACCTGATTCATTCCCCTACACTTGAGAGATGTAGCTTGGTAGCACGGGCTCCTCTTAACTATACCACAGCTTCTATTTAAACAAGTCCTTGTGTTTCTGAGTAGTAGGTTACCTAGAAGTTTTCAATACTTTCCTGGCTGCTTATCCCTTTTCTGCCTCTCATGGTCTGTGAGCAGGGGGAATCATCTCCTCCAGAAGGTAAGACTAAATGGCCAAGTGAGGTCTTTATTTGAATCACCATTGAGAGGCACTGTAGAAGAATGGCTGCAGAAGCGTGGCCTTAGAATCTCTGAAGATCTGCACAATCCAGGCCTGGTATTAGAATAGGCCTGTAACCAGAATTGTACTGAAGTTGCTGTGCTGAAGTTAACAAGAAGGGTAGCCTTGAGCTATTCTTGAATCCTGAGACCATTATGTTGTGCCAACAGGCCGTGGCTGTAACAAGCTACAGCTGCTGGGAAAGCAGGTGCAGGGCCAAGAAAGATAGGGACCGGTATGGGAAAATAGGGAGTAACAAACTACAAGGCTGAAGCACAGCGACACAATTAGCTACGTGGATAGAATGCTTATTTTAGACATAATAATTAGGGGTGTGAGAACTGCGTGCGCTTAGAGACTAATAACCAATTATATTTTTGCTTTACGAATATGCATGTGTATCGAGTCTATATAAGTAGTGTTAGAAACTAATAAAATTGAGCAAGATGCATAACTCATATTGAGCGATTTCTTGACTCTGGCGAACCCTTCTCCCCAACAACTGGTGCCCGAACCATGGGAAAGCTGCAAAAACTCTGCCTTTGCATTGTGATGGTGGGCTTTGCGAATTGAGAGTCGCTGAGAGGAGTTCGAGCAGGAAGGTGTCCGTAAGGAGTAAAGACATCTGAATCCGGCAGTAAGCGCTCCTGCACAGACCTGCACCGGTAAGACCGTTTTTCCCTCGATAATGGAAAGGGAGGCGGCACTCACGCTATTAACTGATATTCTTGCTAAGCTAGAGGCTAGTGTGAGCACAAAGAAGCTCCATGAGCTCTGCAGCTGGGCGAATGATAAAGGACACTTAAAAGACCCGCAACTGATGTTTAGTGTGACTGAGTGGGGAGAGATCGGGGATTCCCTTTGCGATGCGATCCTTAGCGGCAGCAGGTCAGCCAAGGACTTGGGGACTACCTGGCGGGAGGTCATGCACCATTTACAATCAATGGTTGCGGAGAAAAAAAATGGCTATGGCTGCCTCAGACCTCCTCGGTCGGGAAACCGAGTCGAAGTCTACCCGATTATTTGGTCAAGGCGCTCCGTCTGCAAAAGGCATAATTGTGCCTATTAAAAAATCTGCGACAGAGCTATTACACCCGACACCGTCTCCAGAGGGTGCCGCCACAATGGGTGCTCCACGCCAACCTGAAAGCTACCGAGAGCCGCCCCCCCTGCTAGATGAGGACGAGGGTACTAGAGCGGGTCCGAGCGTGCCTCTGAAGGAGAGCGCAGAGTCCGATAAAGAAAATGAGCCCACCCCAGCTGCAGCTGCCCCAATCCCCCGTCCCCAAATGAAACCCTCTGATGGGACCCTAAACTGCTTGCAGCAGCAATTGAACGAATGTCCTCTGCCTACTGCCGGTCGTGATGTTCAAGTCCTGACCCAGGAAGGTGTTATCCTCCACCCTGCCGCTCCCCAAAGTCGTTGGTCTGGGGTTATACAAGATGCTATATTGGAGGGAGAGTGGCAGGCTGCTTCTGCTGTTGCATGTCCGGTGCGGATCACCACTTCACCAGATGGTTCAGCAGCCACAGCGTGGAGACCTTTTGATTGGAAGTTTATGCAGCAGCTACGACAAGCCGTTACACAATATGGATTACAATCTGAACCAGTCAAACACTTGCTGAATTATTTGTTTGACTCTGAAATTATGACACCCGGTGACTGTGCTTCGCTAGCTAGGTTGCTTCTTACACCGGCACAGTATTTGCTTTTTGAAAAGGAATGGGAACGACAAGTGTGTAAGACTTTGATTCTGCCCAGGGCTCAGGGGCATCCCCTGCGTGATGTTAAAGAGGACATGCTGTTAGGCTGTGACATTTATGCCGACCCTAAGGTACAATTAATGTTTTCCATGGAAATGCATAATGCCTCTGCCCTGACTGCAAAACAAGCCCTGATGCTCGTTCCGTCAGAACGTAAGGCCCCTTCCTTTATGACAGTCAAACAGGGAGCAACGGAGCCATTTGATAGTTTTGTAAACCGGCTAGTGCAAGCCTTGGACCAAAACCACAGTATGACAGAGGACCTTAAAGTACAAATGCTCTGGATGCTAGCTTTTGAAAATGCTAATCCAAGGGCCAAGACGATTCTGTCCACCCTTCCCCGAACAGCTCCAGTGGAGGAAATGCTGGAGCGAATGGTAAACAGTGCATCTGCCCAGCAAGCCGCCTTCGTCTCTGATGCTGTAAGTTCTGCTGTAAGTTCTGCTGTATCTACAGCCATGCAAAATGTTACCCGGGTGCTGGCAGCTGTTCTTAAACCTGCAGTGCGACTGCAAACTAAACAGAAGACTTATACAGGACCTTGTTTTCGTTGTGGTGGGACAGGTCATCAATGCCGTAACTGCTCGGTGTCTGTATGGTGTGATAATTGCCAGACTGCTTCTTATGCTACTAAAGTCTGTTGGCGGCCGGGAAAATACAAGCAGAGCGCGAACGGTGGCCACGCCACGTGCAGACAAAAGTAGTCCCGCCAACACAGGCCCCGGTCACCCAGCAACCCGGGGAAGCTTGGGAATCGACTTGGCGACAGCAGTAGATGTCACTCTGTTTGACACGACACCACAAAAGATACCATCCACGACCTTTGGCCCGATACACTCCTTGCGTCAGTAATTCGGAGCTCTCCTAATAGGCCGATCTTCAGCTGGACTAAGAGGTATCTTTGTAATTCCGGGGCTAATTGATGCTGATTATACGGGACAGATTGTTATTGTGGCTTACACATTGTATCCGCCTCTCCACATGCCGCGCGGAAGTAAAATTGCTCAATTAGTTCCCATGAAAAATTTCACAACTAGAGTATGTGCGCCACCTTGTGACTCTTTACCGAATCGTGGGAATAACAACTTGGGATCTGCAGACGAACTTGTATGCATCACTATGTCAATGAACAACCCAGAAGCTAGAGTCACATTACGGAGAGGAAATGAATCTTGTACTTTTGTTACACTTTTTGACACAGGAGCTGATGTTACTATCATCACCCGACATGTGTGGCCTAGACATTGGCCTACTAGACCGGCTACAGGAGGAGTCAGCGGCGTTGGAGGCATCTCACTGCCACATACTAGCACAGAGCCGATCATTATTCAAGTGGAAGACAAAATAGCATCAGCACATGCACTGATTTTACCTTTACCAGATGGCATCTCTGCCCTCATTGGCCGCAAAATAATGACTCAGTTGGAAGTTGTGTTAACTACCCCTGGTACAGTTTTCTGGCAGCGGCCCCTGCAGGGCAGCCTCCCATCCTAAAACTCACCTGGATTACAGATGAGCCTGTCTGGGTGGAGCAGTGGCCGCTACAAAAAGAGAAGCTGCAGACAGCGCATGAGCTGGTTCAAGAACAACTAAATGCTCACCATATTAAGCCATCAACCAGCCCTTGGAACACCCCCATCTTTGTTATACTAAAAAAGTCTGGAAAGTTTCACTTACTTCATGATTTACACAAGGTGAATGAACAAATGCAAGCCATGGGAGTGCTCCAGCCCGGATTACCAACTCCTACTATGATACCTAAAGACTGGGCCTTATTAATTGTAGACCTGAAAGACTGTTTCTTTACCATACCATTACATCCATCAGATACACCGCGCTTCACCTTCACCTTGCCAGCAATTAACAAGGATCAACCAGCTCACCGTTATGAATGGGTGGTCCTTCCACAGGGAATGCGCAACAGTCCCACCATTGTCAACTTTTCATTGCTGCAGCATTACAACCCTTCACGTCGACAGTGGCCGCATCCTCTCATTTATCATTATATGGATGATATTTTAGTAGCTCAACCACAACCCTTTACGGAACAGAACTTACAAAACTTATGCAAACACTTGCACAAGCAGGATTACAAGTAGCACCAGGAAAGGTTCAAAAGCAATCTCCGTTCAAATACCTGGGATGGAAGATTAATGACAGCATCATAACGCCAACAGAAAACCACTATTACCACTGAGATAAAAACCCTTACTGATGCGCAGACACTGATGGGGGATTTACAATGGGTACGTCCCCTTCTGGACATTACTAATGAAGGTCTTGCTCCCCTACGGCCTCTTTTACAAGGCACAGATGCAGCTAAATCCATTCACCTCACTAATGAAAACCAGAAATGTATACAGCATCTTGGGCACCTAGTATCAGCGTGATGGGCAGCTCAACGAGATGCTACCCTCCCCCTCCGACTACTAGTGGTTTCTCGCCCTGTCTCTGTTTTTGCTGTTATCATGCAGTAGCAAAAGAAAAAAGGGGGAGATGACCTCTTCCATGTCTTGGAATGGATATTTTTATCCCTTCAACCTAAGAAAACAGTTCAAACTCGTATGGAAGCAATGGCTGAAGTAATTTGAAAAGGTCATGATAGGATGGTAGCTATTTCAGGGGAAGAACCATTTAGTATTCACCTGCCAATGAATGGAGCAGACCTAGAATGGGCTTTGCGAAACTCTGCTGCTTTACAATTGGCACTCTTAGGATATTCTGGACAGATATCATGAGAACAGCTAAAGGGGAAAGATATCCATCTTTTGAGAACATATTCATGGATGGAAATACCTAAGCATTCATCTGTTCTGCTTCAGGATGGTCTTACAGCTTTCACGGATGCAGGCAAGGCTACTCGAAGGGCTGCTGTGGTCTGGAAGGAAAAGGAACTCTGGCAGCAACACATTATTGTTGCCCACCCTAAAGATAATTTACAGACATTGGAGCTGCTTGCAGTTTGTCAGGCTATGGCAAACTGGCACACAGTGGCGCTGAGCATTGTCACCGATTCACTGTATGTGGCAGGAGTAGCTCAAAGGATAGAGGATTCACTTTTGAGAGAAGTAACCAACCCACGACTAAATGAGTTATTCCAACAACTTCAAAGAGCTACAAAGCAGAGGACTGCGCCATACTGTATCATCTATATGAGAAGCCACAAATGGCAGGAAGGCTTAGGATAAGGTAATCACAGAGCAGATCAATTGGTTAGCCTGACACGAACTGCACCCATCAATCAATTTGAAGCCGCACGAATCTCCCACACTCAGTTCCATCAAAATGCTAAGGGATTAAAAAGACAATTTTGGCTGACATATGCTGAGGCACAGGGTATTGTTAGGAGTTGCCCACAGTGCAGTCACCATGGCCCTAGCGTAGGGATGGGGGTCAATCCCTGAGGTCTGAGAGCATTAGAGATCTGGCAGATGGACGTTACTCATGTTCCTGAATTTGGCAGGTTGAAATATGTACATGTCACGGTAAACACCTATTCAAAATTTATTTGGGCAACTGTACAACCTGGGGAAAGAGCCTAGCATGTATGTAAACATCTAACAGCCTGTTTTGCCATCATGGGAGTTCCAGAACAGATTAAGATGGATAATGGTCCTGCCTATGTCAGTCAAGTTGTGTGGAAATTTCTTATTGTGTGGGGAGTACAGCATAAGACCGGAATATCTCATTCTCCTATGGGACAAGCCATCGTCGAAAGAACAAACAGAACGTTGAAGGATTATCTGCAGAAATTTGCGGACATTACAGACCCAAAGGAGCGTCTACACAGAGCCTTGTTTGTTCTCAATCACTTGTGTGTGTTTGGGGACAACTCAGAGCCCCCAGCTATCATTCACACTACTTGTGTAAATACTGGAACCCCAAGAACTGAATTATCTGTTTATTATAGAAATCCACGGTCAGGGGAATGGGAGGGTCCTGCCCCTGTTTTGTTTAGTGGTCGAGATTATATGTGTGTTTCCACCCCTACAGGTCCAGTATGGGTACCCAGTAAATGGACACGTGCTGATACCAGTAGTCATAAAACTGGTACCAGAAGCTCGCCAGTGAGAGCTACATCGGTGGCAACTGGCTACACGGCCTCTGGCGTTGGAGGCATCGCTGCTGTTACAGAAAAGGACAGTTTGGGCCTCCCCAAGGTATACATGTGACCAGCTACAGGCAGAACTAGAGAACAAAACTCTGTACTATTCCTTAAATCCCTGTGATTGTGGACAAAGGGAATGTGGCTGGGTTCTATTACTCTGTGGCTTATGTAAACTTGTATGGTGGGTCTCTTTATATACCTTGCAAACGGGTTTAGGGTGTTTACAATGTAAATGGAAAGTTAGAGAGAGGATTCTTTTTTGGGAATTGTGAGAAGGGATTAGAAGAGACCATCAGTTTGCCCAAGATCTGTTTGCCCTGTTTGAAGCTACTGAAAACACAAATCAAGCACAGTGGCAGTGGCGCATTTGCAGATATTTGGACGGCCTCAGGCTGCAACGCCAGACTAAAATTGTAAGCAGGGAGTGTGGTAAAGGTATTTTTATACCTTGACAATATGCTGTCCCTGCCAAAAAGTGGAGGAAGGCCCAGAATGAGTGGGCAAGGAGAGCTCACAGAAAGTAACGTTTCCGTAGGATTAGACCATGCTCAAATGGTGGACTCAGTTTATGGTCTTGATGAATATGTTACCTGTTGGCCAAGGTATTTTTAACATCTTGCCTAGGACAAACATATGGGTGACATGGGCGAATATTACAGGGGTAACAGACTTTTGTTTAAGTTTGCAGCAAGCAGACAACCCCTTTAGAACTTGCTTAACTGGTATTCCCTTGCAGGAGAATGAAATGGATTTTGATGGGTTTTGGAATGTTGCGGCTGTGAATCTGACTTCCAATGAAAAGGGAACATGCCCGAGTCCGAATGGGCAATTTGTTTGGCCTTCTATGCGTAATGCAGTGTGGCAGAAAACGGTTATTGAGAATTTAAATCGACCATATCATTTACCATTGCAGGAGTTAGACCTATTGGGTAGCATTGTGCCCGTTAAATATGTTAATGTAACTGCAACGGGAATGCCAGAATGCGACGACACGGTACCATCACTTCAACCTGTAAATGGCACTGGAGTAATTTGGTTTGGTGAACCGTGGCGATTGTGGCTAGTGCGTCAAGGTGAGTGGGGGTTTTATACAGGGTTTCAAAATCTAACCAGTTCGCCTGTTTGGGGTGAATTGAAAACTGGAGGCCTACATGTAAATGTATCAGGGGGCTATCAGTTGCCACCGGGAGTCTTTTTGATATGTGGGGATAGAGCATGGCCAGGGATTCCTTTGAATCCTGTCGGTGGACCATGTTATTTAGGGCGTTTAACTTTGTTTGCTCCACGTATGAAAGACTTATTGAAAATGACTCCACAATTTCATAGATCACGGGCACTGCGCACCTTTGATGAAACATGTAATGACCCAGTCGATCTGCAGTCTGTAACAACAAATGTCTTAGCCTCCATATTTATGCCAGGAGCAATGACTGCATTAAACACTAAGAATATACGAAGGTTAGCGTGTTGGGGAGAGAAACAATTTAATCTTACATTGTGGATTTTAAGTTCATTATTGCTTGATGTAGATAGTGTTAGGCATGCTACATTATAAAATAGAGCTGCAGTAGATTTTTTGTTATTAGCACATGGACACGTTGTGAGGATTTGGAAGGGATGTGTTGTGTGGACCTTTCCGATCATTCCATATCTATCCACAAGAAGTTGTCACAACTGCAGGGAAACACGAAGCATATTCTTGCTGATGATAATCCCTTGGATGAATGGTTGAGAGGATTGGGGATAACAGGTTGGTTAAAGATGTTATTGATGGAAGGAATACGCTTTGTTATAATCATTATTGTAATGCTTTCAGTTTTTAGCTGTGCTTTTTCTTGTTTAAAGAGAGTAGTTTTTAACATAACCAATCAGGTCTGGCTTGTGCAAAAGAAAAAAGGGGGAATTGTAGAAGAATGGCTGCAGAAGCGTGGCCTTAGAATCTCTGAAGATCTGCACAATCCAGGCCTGGTATTAGAATAGGCCTGTAACCAGAATTGTACTGAAGTTGCTGTGCTGAAGTTAACAAGAAGGGTAGCCTTGAGCTATTCTTGAATCCTGAGACCATTATGTTGTGCCAACAGGCCGTGGCTGTAACAAGCTACAGCTGCTGGGAAAGCAGGTGCAGGGCCAAGAAAGATAGGGACCGGTATGGGAAAATAGGGAGTAACAAACTACAAGGCTGAAGCACAGCGACACAATTAGCTACGTGGATAGAATGCTTATTTTAGACATAATAATTAGGGGTGTGAGAGCCGCACGTGCTTAGAGACTAATAACCAAATATATTTTTCTTTACAAATATGCATGTGTATCGAGTCTATATAAGTAGTGTTAGAAACTAATAAAATTGAGCAAGATGCATAACTCATATTGAGCGATTTCTTGACTCTGGCGAACCCTTCTCCCCAACAAGGCACTAGTTTCTCCTTCTCTGGGGATGAAAGGTCAGTCTTTCTGGGCTGTAGTTAATGTCACAAATATTCCCTGTGCCTCCCACCATTACACAGGCAGATACCTCATCTACCACTTAGTTCATGTTGTGAGCCCAGCAGAAAGTTCTGAACAGTGATGAGTGTTGAATTGCTATTTAATCTATGGAGCAGGTAAAACATTCACCATCACACCAGACAACGGGCACCTACCAAGTGGATCCTGACACCCCACACAAATACAGCACAGCATCCAAGAAATTCTGTGTCTTCAGCTCGACCAAGGTTCCGAGCAGGGCTATCATGGCACGCAGGCCTCCGCCTGATCCCAGAACAACAATATTAGGCACATTATTCTGGGGAATGGAAGACAGAAAACATATTTCTTTTGGAGCAAATGTTTAACAAATAGACAGGCATAAAGGCTGTTGCAATTCTCACCTGATCTGCTTCCTTGCTTTAAGACACATTTCATAATCTCTCTTTTTCCCCTCGCATTACAGTCACAGAATGGGTTTTCCTTTGTGTTGTGCTATCACTTATCTGCCTGGTAGTGAAATTTGTTGTGGCTATGTTTCTGTGCTGTAGCTTCAAACCTTGAGCAGTACCAGACCTGGCTGGAACAGAGTGAACTTTCTTCACAGCAGCCCATATGGTGCCGTGGTTTGGATTTGTGGCTGAATAGGTATTCATAACACACAAATGTTTTTACTTGCTGAACAGTCTTCCACAACATCAAGGCTCTCACTTTCCCACTCTGCACTCCACTCTGGGTAAGTAGGCTAGAGGTGGGCAGGAGGCTGGGAGAGGGCACTGCTGGTATGGCACAGCTGACCCAAACTGACCAAAGGGATATTCTATACCATATAAACATCATACTAAACAGTAAAAGCTCAGGGAAAGGAAGAAGTGGGGATGTTTGTGGTTATGGCATTTGCCTTCCCAAATAACTGTTATGTATGCTTAGACCCTACTTTCCAGGAAGTGGCTAACTCTTCCCTAGTGATGAGAAACAGTGGATACATCCCCTTACCTGTGCACACATCTTTGCAGCTTTTCCTTTCCCTGTTAAACTGTCTTTATTTTGGTCCATGACTCTTGTCACCCTCCTTCCATTTTCTCCCTGTCCCATGGCAAGCAGCTCTGTGTTGCTTGGCTGTTGGCCAGAGTCAACCCACCGCACATATTGTGAGGATAAAATCAGCATGGAGTCAAAGAAAGATGTGTGCAGAGTTATACCGTATGCCTGTGTTCACAGCATATGAAAAAGCATAGGGGCCAGTGTTCCTGTATCATTGTACATGATGGTGTACTTCTGAGGATGAAAAGGCTGGAACATAGAGAAGAATGTGTACACAAGAATGCAAAGATGGAAGAGATGTGTGTGCACACTTATTAAGATACAAACACTGTCAGGTGGTTAACTGTGTGTGTGTTCCAGATGATGCATATATATTTATGTTTACACATATGTATAAATTTATAAAACTATGCATGTATATAAACATATGCAAGGGAAATTTGATTAATTAATTCATTAGCTGATAGATCTAGGAATTGCCATTGGGAATTCCACTGGAAATTAAGAGTCCTGCTCCCTTTTTTCTTCTTGGGAGTTCCCAGCCTGAATCCTTTTCCCAGCAGTGGACAGAAAGCCTGTACTGGAAAACTTGTGATGACAGATGTAGTTTTCCTAGGGACTGGACCTCACTTCACGTGGCACCTTATGTGCCATTACATCACTGCAGCGTTATCCTTCTTTCCTTCATAGGACTGTCAGTCCTTACCTGGTCACAATGAATCCCAAGGTCTTTCAGACACATCAATACTTTTTCTTGTCTCTTCTGAGTGGCTTTTATCTCACCTTCTGAGAGAGCATGAGACAGACGGATTTCATTCTCATCCTGGCATACAAAGTGAAACATTCAGGGTAAGATTATTTCTCTCTGTAAGCAAATCAACATATGGGATCCATACAGATGACCCAGCTCTCTACAGACCAGCCAGTGTTCACTCTGAGTCAGCGCCTAACATTGTAAAGAAGATCAGGGAACTAATTTTTGTACTACACTTTAAATATGTGATGAAAGAGGCAGTATTTATGAACTTAATAAGCAAAGCAAAGGGGAAGGAACACAAGCAAAAATTTCAGTTCTTCCAGGTTAAAAAGTCCTCAAACTCTTGACTGAACAAGATAGTCCATTTTCTAAAAGAAAACATTGTTTTACTTATGGGGGAAAATCACGTGGAGGGGGGAAATTATAGAAAATTAGGACCCAATAGAAGTTGTAGTATTATGACAACCTTTTAAGGGAAAAATACAGGGGCACACAGGGAATCTACTGCACCCATGGTTCCCTAAGCCACACCACCTGCTATCCTAGAGGAGCAGTGGAGGGTGGAGGGGAGTGGAGACACCACAGCCAGGCTCTGCTGTGCTCCCTGCAGGATTGGGAACTTGATGGTACCATACAGCCGATAAGCTGCATAGGGGCCGTGAAATGGAAAATATATGAGATGTCCATTGCTGGGCCAACAACTGTGGTAGATCTCATTGCCCATTGGTCATCTAATTGCCCATTATAATCTTGTTATAATACTAACATCTCCATCCCAAAGTTACCTACCTCCAAGACACAACCACCCCTCACCAAGCATTTGCTTTCCAGTTCTTATCAATTATGTCATTATATGAAAGCAAGAGAAGTTTACACCAATCAATACTAGAAGAATATATGACTAGAGTCACTCAAGCTCCACCTGAGAGTTAAGAAAAGTGTAAAATTAAATGAATGAAGGGAGAAATTAGGGAAGATGCCATTGTAACTTCTGGGATCAGTTGATAGGCTGAACCTGTCTTCTCCTGCACAGGGACGCCTATTGGGTAAGAACTTTGTTTTATGTATGCTAAATAACTAACCCGTGATAGCTGTTATTAGTGATTAATTGCATATAGTTGCATATAGTCTGGTTGCATATAGTCTGGTTGTATAGCATTTCAAGCTTGTTTTTGCAGATAGTCCCTATAACCGGCAATCACAAATCTTATAATGAAGAGTGTTATTCCATATAATGTTGGTGTGAGTCCTTTGTGGGTGCTAGCAGTTGCCAGCAGTGGGTAACACATTCAAATAAAGCTGAGGGGTCCCCGTGATGCTGTTGGGTGTGTTTCCCTGAACAAGTCAGTCGGATCACCCTCTGATCCAGCGGGACTGTTCATTGAAGGGTCCCTGTAATGGGATGCTGACAGACTGGTTGGGCACAAGGGTCTCGGCTTTCCTGGGGCACTGATAGACAGATCAAAAACCCAGTGTTGGGAAAATCTACACCCCCCCTAACCCCCACCCACCCCCCTTTTCATGTGACAGCTTGTTAGCATTTTTTTCATAATAGTATCTGCAAGTCTGAAATACTCTTTTGTGTTGAAGGAATTTATCAAATTCAGTTAAATACACTGGTTGATTTCCTTGAGCAATGGTGTCTTTTTCAGTTGAAAAAAAACCTTCTAACTTGAACTGATGTTCACAGTAGCCTAAAGAAATACAGCTTTCCTAGGTTTGTATATATAGATCAGGTATATGCCTGTAGCAGCGTTCACCTCACTTAACCTTCAACTTCAGCCTGAAATCTGCAGTTCCTGAATATCCTTAAACATCAGAGGAGAGCAAGAAGCACTTCCAGAGTACCACTCCTAAACCATACTTCAGACAGCCCTCAAATGCCTGTTCAACTCCACTGTGAAATGCATTCCTGACTAGCTCATATGTAGAAAGCTATAATGCAGATGCTTAAAGTCAGGTGAGATGAATCCTACCCTTGTTCTGATTCATGTCCCGGAGGCTCCTCTTTAGCTATCATCTAGAGAGGAAGGCTCAAATAATTGAAGTTAGTCCTTACAAATACTTTTCAGAGTAATATTAGCATGAAGTACATAGAACATCCATTTTAAAAAACAATCACGACACAAGTGTCATAGCATATGGACAGTGAAGCAGGCAGAAGGGGGATTAGGAAACAGAGGGGAAAACAGAGTAGAAAAAGCAAACCTTGGTAGCCATTGAGGTGTCTGTCTTTGTATCCTGGAGACCTACCAAAAAGAGAACACACAGCAGTATCTTAGCTCAGAGGAACTTTCAAACTGTAAAGGAGCTGAATTTATTTTCCGATTACCCTTTTCCAGGTTAAAAAACCAAACCAAACCAAACCAAACCAAACCAAATAACGAAAACAACAAACCAAATAAATGTTTAAAAGAAGAGCTGAGTAATTAACACATTGCACCATACTACTTATTACCTAGGATTAATGATTCACAGCCTGATGGCTTTGACTGCTCTGCCTTGTCAATATTGCCAATATTGCCACAGTTTCCACAGAATGCTCGCATATGAATATGAGACATTTGATAACAAAATAATTAATAAATATTGTGTATATCCAAAGGCAATCAAATTATCATCATTAGCCTAAATGGTTACACTATGATTGGCTGTTACTGCTTACTTGACTCAGTCTAATTTGATAACATGTATGAAAAAGCTGTTTCAAGTTTCCAGCGTTCTGCTTCCCAGGGGGAGAATGGAAGCTTCCTGATACAGGTTGAACGTTCCTTTTGCTTAACACCCAGCTGTTAACAACCTAGTCTCAAGAAACAGATACAGAGTAGTCTTATGGGTGTGTGTTTGTGTATATAAAACAAATGGCAATATTCTAGTTCCCTGTAAGTGCTGAACGCCAAATGCAATATTCAATATGTGCCGGCCTGGTTCCTAAGATCTCCATCAGAATTTAAAAGGCCTGCTATCCAATAAAGGTTTAGTCCCTGTATGGCTATATGGCTATGCTTCAATATTCTTTTTTTTTTTTTCCCCTGGTATCAAAAAGGTGTTGATGTGGGCCATCCTCAATAACAAAGATAGAATACTCAAATAAGATATAAGGAAGAAAATTTTTATGGTGAGGGTGTTGAGACACTGCAATAGGTTTCCCAGAGAAGTTGTGAAATTCAAGGTTAGGTTGGATGGGACTTTGAGCACCCTGATCTAGTGGATCTTTAAAGGTCCCTTCCAACCTAAACCATTCTATGATTCTATGAGTCACACTCAAAGAGTTGCAGTCAATGGATCAATGTCCAAGTGGAGACCAGTGACAAGTGGCATTCCTCAGGTGTCCATAGTAGAACTGGTGCTGTTCAACATCTTTGTCAGTGCCATGGACACTGGGATTGAGTGCACCCTCGAGTCTGCCAATAACACCGAGCTGAGTGGTGCGGTGGACACGCTGGGGGGAAGAGATGCTATCCAGAGGGACCTTGACAGGCTTGAGAGATGGGCCTGTGCTAATCTCATTAAATCCAATAAGGCCAAGTACAAGGTCCTGTACATGGGTCAGGGCAACCCCCAGTATCAGTACAGGCTGGGCAGAGAATGGATTGAGAGCTCCAGTGTATATGTTACCAACCACTGTTTTCTTGGTACAATTAGACAGGCACTGTACAGATATTCAAAGCATGAACACTTTTTTCCCCCTTTCCCTTTGAAGAATGCTCTCAGTTCCCACAAAGAAAGGCAAGACCTGAAAATTATTTTGATAATACAGGGTATTAATATTCATTACAGTCATTGCAACTGCTTTCTTCAGTGTGATGAATCCTAAGTCACGTACCCACAAATATGCTTCCTTTTAGGTCATGTATGCTACCCACTGTCACTTGTAGGTTCATAACCCATAAATCAAACAAAACCACATTCAAATGAAGAAAGACATGCCTTCCTAAGATCAGTAGGGGTTGATCCTTGAGTGTCTTAGGAGGACATGAGCTTTTTCCTCTGTGCCCTAAGCATGTTTTTTTTCTGATATATTAATCTTTCCTGCATGCCTTTGAGCAACACATATTTAAAAGAGAATAATTTTGTCTGTTTTCAGCTATTTCATGCACAAAATTATGAAAAAAAGTATATGTATTCACAAAGGGAAGAAAAATACTTATTCAGTGAAGGTTGGTAAATGAGAGCATTTGTGGAGAGAGAAGCAGAGGAGATAGGCTGTGGCAGGTGGACACAATTTATTTGCCTTATGTATAAAATAGTCACAATGAAGTTTCTTTGCTAGACAGCACAGATATACTATATACTGACTTAACGAGCAGGTGCAACTCACTCTGGATCTGTCTATTCCTGTCCACTGCCTCCAAAATAAACCTGCAGGCAAGGTTCACCTCATTGTTTAGATACCAGGTTAAGATCCCTGGAGTTCTTTCCCACCAACATTTCTATGACTGTAGCAATCTCAAATACAGAAAAAAATATTTCTGAATGCTAAAAGTAAGACAAAGAAAATGCCAGAGTAAATGCTTCTTATGATTTTTATCACAGACTAAGCCTTACGCTTTTAAGATTGGCTAACAGCTTGGAGATGCCTCAGATTTACACTTCAATCAACTACAGAATTTTGTGTGGTCCATCCATTCTTTAGTCCCACCTTCTGCCTTTGTGAAGGGACAGGTATGACAATCCCTGCAAGGCAGTCATTTGGCTGCTCATTCAGACTTTTTTGAAGCAGATTCCTCATCATCCTTTAACAACCTTTCCTCCCTTCATGACCACACCGCACAATTCCTCCAACTGCAAGGATATCCTTTCTCTCTCTTTTTGTATCAATTTGTATTCAATTTTGTATCATTCCGTCAAAGACAATAGAAAGCAATTAATGAGCATTTTCTTTATCTCTCCATGTATAAAAAGATTGGTGCAGGTATAATATTCTTCCTTTCCATGGCCAAAACCTTTTATGTGAAAAACATTCCTTCTTCATTCTTCTAATGCTCAGTCAGATGGGGGGTTTTACCTCTTTTTCCTCTCAAAATCTGCAATATATTGTTTTCTGCAGATGTTATTGACAGGTGAAACTCAGGAACATATCTTGGGAACACCAATGGCTTTTCCAGAGGCTTATGTTCTTGCTGTGACATTTTATTCTGCTGTCTAATTGCAGAAACTTAGCAAGATGATAGAGAAAGGCTCATGATGGTAAGTTATGCCTAAAAATAGAGCCATTTGTATAGGTCCCTGTCATTTACCCTTAAGTGATGGTAATCCACTTACCTTCCAGATGGACAATGATGTGATAATGCATTCTTTGGACCTTTTCAGAGGAATTCCCTTCAAATAAAATGTCATCTGTGTATCAATATACTATTACCCCTGGTTCCAGTAGGATTTGTTCTAATTCTTGAGCTAAATCCTGATTTGATAATGCACATCTATGTCTGAATCCTTGAGGTAATTGGGTAAAAGCGTACTGAATTCAACTCCAGGTACATATCTCTTGACCCCCAAGTTTAAAGGGGACCATGAAAATCACATCTTTTACATCTACAGCAGCCATCCAGGGATGGGCCATTTGCTCTATAATAAAAATAAGACATCATAGATGAGATGGCAGCCTGTAGGGGTCCACTATTTTCATTCAGTTTACCGTCAAACACCAGGTGCCATTAGATTTACAAACAGGCCACACAGAAGAACGATATGGGGAATGAGTTTTCTGAATAATTCCCTGCCATTCTAATTTTTGAATAAGAGTAGTTATGCCTGGTGTGTCTTTAGGGCTAATACAATACTGTCACACATGAACTGAGGCAATTTTTGGTAATTAGGTGTGGCCTGTGATAGGCAGCAGACCCCTCAGTTGGTACTTTATCTATAGAGACTGCTAAGGTTTGAATCCAAAGATTTGGCACCCCATGCTTAATGCAGTACTAATGGTCAGGTTCAGTATTTCTGTACCTAATATATTTAAGGTCCCTACTATCAGTATAAGTCTCAGTATTCTTCCATTTGGCAGAGTCAACTTTATCATAGATACTTGGAGCTTTTGTCTTTCCTAGTGACCCATGTTATATAAATACTGTCTTGAGTTATCTGAATCAATCCAGGAGTGTCCCCAGCTTTAATGATGGGCATTGAGGCTCCTGGGCCCATGAGAAAAATCATTTACCACCAAAGGTATATGAGGTCTTTTACTATATATTAAATTCCAAAAATTTTAACCACTTCAGACGTCATCAAAACTCCCTGGGCTAGATGTTGGTATCCTTCCATTACTTTCCCAAAGGTAAGGATGTGTAGAAGAATGAAGCTGGGTTAATTAGCATTGATAATTTACAGCTGTGGGCTGGCTTCAGGGCCAGCGGGTTGGTCAATGTAGATAAGGTGCAGCTGTGGCTGGTTCTTTTAAGTGGTTGAGAGCCAATGAAGAGAGAGTAGCCAAGGAAGAAGCAAGAGGAGAGAGAACCCATGACCTGGATGAGGTGAGATGCGGAGAAGGCAGCAGAGGGACTGGCATGAAGAGTATGCTGGTATGAGATGGTAAAAGACCTTGTTGCAGCTTCATAGTCTGGAGAGTGCTGTGACAGGGATGGAGCAGCAGATGCAGCGATTTCCTCTAGCACCTTCCCAACATTGAGGTTGCAGGTGCCTAAGATCATGTATTATTTAAGATAACAGAGAAAAGGTGTTCTGTCCAGCCCCTGCTTTGGGGCTTAGAAAAAAATATTGCTTCTCCCAAGAGTGTTTGACTGGCCTCATTCTGATAAAAAATAAAGGCTACAGCAGGGCTGTGCTACCCATCCTAGTGAATCCTCTGTTGGCTTCTTCCTGAATTTTAAGGACATGTGTATTAACTGCTTCTGCCTTGTATGATACAATGGTTGTAGTAACCTGAGGCAGGGGTAATGGGTGCCTCCTGTGAGTCTGGCAGGGGCAGGAGATTGTACTGCATCAGCTTTAATAATACGGTGTAAGAGGCCCACTGGAGTGGCACCTGTTTTACCTTACATGGATCCGTCTCAGATAACAGTGTGGCTGAGGTGGGGGCAGAAGGCCCATTGTCATAATATCAGAATCAACCTCCTCTTCATCAGCTTCCAGTGCAGAGATCTTTTGAATAATATTACTTTCTGAGACTGGGAGGGTATAGTCTCCAGCTTTTGCAAAGCCAGAGGTCTAAGATTAGTTTCTAACCATTGATATTGTTGGCTTTTTTCATGACTATGAGATTCAAAGCACATGCCTCTACATCTTCAGCTCACTGTTCAGTGTCTTGAACTCACTGCTCAGCACCTTTTAGCAAAATACCTGTGGACATTAACGTGTCCATGAGAAGCCCAGTGAAGGGTCCCTGGATTTCCTTTGCTTTATGTTTGGAAGTTTCCTGCCACTTCTGAAATTCTGTTTACAGCATCTCCCAGTCAAGACAATTTTCAGTGACATGTTTCCTGTCCCACCTTTTTTTTGAAAAATGTCCCACCATTTTTGGAAAAATGGTGTTTTCCATTCCTTATTCTCTTGCATTTTAGTTGTTCTTCTACAGCCTTCTCCATATGTATTTACAGAATCCCTCTTCTGACATCAGTTAATGTCATGGTCACAACCTATGAGGATTACCTGACTCATGTGGGTATAAAGATTGCAATTGTGGATTTGCAGGATTCTGTAATGCACAAGGACATGGAAGCTTTGTTTTCATTAATTACTTAATTGCAAATTACTACTAGTAAAGCAAGTGTATGTTGTAAGTTACTACAAAATTACCACTGGTAAAGCAAGTATAAGCTTATACATTTACCTATGTATACACCTATATATATATATATATATAGTTTGAGGTGTTATGGGTATGACACTCACCAAACAACTCACGGGAGTGGAGCCAATCAATGACAGAAAAGTTTCACTTCGAAGATCATCCGTGTTAGAGTCCAGAGCCAGCCAAGCATCCCAGACAAGGGTTTGGTCTGTCTGGGAGATATTACACAGAGAAGCTCCCTTTGGGTAGATAGTGTGTAACTTTTATATCATCGATGTAGATACATATCGGGACACCACATATTCTGGAACAGTGTTGCTGACTTCTGCTTTCATAGGAGGTTTGTTATTGTGGTTTCTTTGTTGTGTGCTTATCTTGGGGTTTGAATGGTGCATATCAAGGATGTCCTGACCTCCCAGCGAAGCAGATACTCTTGTCTGTCAGTATTTTGCCATTATCACTGAGTTGCCTTCATGGCTGCACCATCACTGGGTTTGTTCAGTCCTAAGGAAAGAATGTTCAAGAGTACATAACAGAGGAGTATGAAAAAAGTAGAACCCAAATCAGAACAATATTTAGTGCTATAAGTTACTGCTTCAAAAACACTTCCAATCAGTTAGCACTGTAAGCTGAATGACTTTCTGGTGGTCTTTTACCCTCTTTTCTCTTTGACCCTGCATTGGCAAGCACAGAGACCAGCAATTATATTACTTCTTATTGCTATTGCAATTGCCAACTCAATTGTCTCTTTTGCACAGACAGTACAAGGCAAATATCTGTTCATTTTACTAATAAGGTTCATACATTATCTATGAGTTTGTTCAGTGATGCATGTTCATTTTTCTTCTGGTGTGTGTGGTTAGTTTTGGTGCTGCTGATTTTTAAATATACAATAAAATTACTTTATTCTTTGTATCTTTTATTAAAGCTTATAGCAAGCAAAGTGGGTTTTTTTTTTGAGGAAAGTGTTTCTGACTAAATTAGAAGAATTTAAAGCGAAGAAAGCACAGTATGATATAGCTGCTGTCACGGTTGGCATTTTTTTTTCTCCTTACCTTTGAGGTACAACCAAGGTGCCTAGACAGCAGTGTATAGTGTCTTGTTAGTTGACTTCAGTTTTCTGACATATCTGCAAAAGACTGTCAGATATTACACAGGGGTTATGGGAAACCTTCTGGAGAAGATGAAATATTCTGAGTCATACTGATCAACACACAGACCCAGAAATGTCATTAGAACCCTCTGTTTAGTCAACTGAATGCAGCCTAAGAACACCAATTACAATAACAGGACCTTCAACATCTATCTTACATATAGACGCAAACATGTATGTCCTGATATAGGTCCCGTAACCCACAAACTGATTTTTTTCTTGAGTCTGTACATCATTCTATCACATAGATCAGTTTAACAGTCCAAAGCCAGCAGATATGATGATAGAATCTCCATGGTTGGAGATAATCAAAGCTTACTTGGACAGGGATACATTATAGGTCATTTAAAAAGCACCAGGCAGTCAAGGGACATACATTCCTCAATAAGGCAAAGAGTTAATGGAGTCTAGGAAGTTACTGAAATGACCATATACAGATTTTACTGGGTGCTTCCTTGTATTTACATGGCAATATTTTCCTATGTACAACCAGAAAATCAATTATCTTGCAGCAGATAATTCACTGTACTCATATTAACATGATGGATCTCACTCTGTCTCTTATATGAATTTAATAAAATAGCTTTCAAAGCAAAGGAGTTGCCCAAACTGCTAATTGTTCTGTTTGAGGGCACTGCTCCTCGGATTGTCTGCACTGTTATATTGGTTTTGTCTGGGATAGAATTAATTTTCTTCATATTAGCTCATATTGTTCTCAGTTTTGGAGTTGTGACCAGAGCAGTTTCATAACACACTGATGTTTTAGCTATTGCTGAGCAGTGCTTACATGGGATCAAGTCCTTTTCTGCTTTTCATACTGCCTTGCCAGTGAGCAGGCTGGGGAGAATGCAAGAAGCTGTGAGGGGACAGGGTCAGGGCAGCTGACCTCAACTGACCAAAGAATATTCCATACAATATGACATCTTGCTCAGCAATGAAAGCTGGGGGAAAGAAGGAGGACATGGGGGATGTTCAGAGTTATGCTGTTTGTCTTCTCAAGTAATCATTACATGTAATGGATCCCTGATTTCCTAGAGGTGGTGAACACCTGCCTGCCAGTGGGAAGCAGTGAAAGAATTCCTTGTTTTGCCTTGCTTGTGTGTGCAGCTTTTGCTTTACCTATTAAACAACACAAAAGTTTTCTCACTTTTAGTCTTCTGATTCTCTCCCCCATCCCACCAGTTGGAAGTGAGTGAGCAGCTGTGTGGTACGTAGTTGCTGACTGGGGTTAAACCACGACACTTGACAGATTTAATTCAGATTATCCAAAGATATCCATCTGCCTACTGATCTAACATACAGAGAGATTTATCTTACCTGCTTTTGCCCATTGATTATGCAGGCAGCCCAAGGCCAAATTCTCTGACTTAGAAGTCTAAATCACAGATGATTTTTGTACTTAGAAAACAAGAGATTGTAATTCCAAATTTATGCTCAGGTTGGAGTGTTTTCTATTCACAACTGAGTGAACAACACAACTCAGTTGTCTGATTCCTTTGGGCCTAGTAATCTAAAATTTAAGTTTGTTGGACAGGATGAATAAAGAAGTCTAACCACAGACCTCTGCAACACAATCATCTACCTTTGAGCTATTTATTACTTGCCGTCTTACAGTTAGTGGTGATTTAATCAATATTCACTGACCTTTCATGGCAAGGGACACTGCATCTTGAATGAAGCTAAACTAAGTCAGATCTATCACTGGTAACAGCCTATTTCTAGAATAAAAGGAAGTTCTGACTAATTCTGATTTAAATACCTACATTGTCAATGTCTTAAATTAGACAAAATTAATGCTGAAGGCAGTGACAGTTTCACTGGCAGTATGGAAAAGGCTTCAAGCAGACAGAATGACTTTCCGACTGTTAATTGCCCTAATACTACAGTCACTAATGTGTGTCCAGATACCAAAACCATGACATACAGGTAGATCAAGCTTCTATTTTAAAAAGCTTTTAAAACTTTTCAGCTAGTTTCAGACTGAAGTTGAAAATAATAATAATTGTAAGTTACATAATTAAATTAATTTTTTGTTTGTTTCCTTAAACACAGATAATGTCCCTGAGGATCTCTGAACAGAAAAGACATTTTGTTTAAGATATAAATAGACAATTAGCAAGTCTTAACTATGCCCACTGAATAGCTTTAGAAGTAGCCTAATATACCAGAAGATAAAGTAAAAGCTAAACATTAAGTACCTTTATCTTTCCAAGCTGATAATAGGAGAAATAACTTTGTTAGCTTTGTTGCTAACTACTTGGCCGTCTATCATATCTAACATGGTTGCTTGGTACTCAGAAAGTTATGATAAGCTGGAGTACATCAGTATTTGGTTCTTATAGAAACATGATATGTCAAGAGATGGAAGTTAAAAGCACACAAAAATTATGTATTTCTACTGCACATAATGAAATCTTTGGTTGAAGTTAAAAAAAAAAATCTGCATCTGAGGAATTTCTGTTCTCTGCACAAACACTGCAACTTGGCTTTTCCAGAGCATCAAAGGAAGTTAGATCTCCAACATTCACTGACAGTGTGTAGCACCAAGCACAGATTTTTCTTATCTGACGTGAACACTGCAAACTAACTTCTTTTTTTTTATATTATTTTCTTTATATCTGAATAATAGTTTAAAAGCAGGCTAATTCTTCGTGTTCAAAGTATGGAACCCTGTAGGGTGCTTCTGATTTTAGACACATATTTCATATGATCTTGATAATTTCTGGAAGGTGTATGGGTGAATCTTGACTTTGATAGGGAAGGTGATGGGGTTTAGTCTCATAGACATTATCATGAATACTGTCCTGAGAAACCAGGATTTTTATTGCAATCTTTACAGGGAATTTCATATAGAGGATTCCTCTTTCTGTGCTAATTAACATACCTGCACTAAAAGTTGGTAGACTTTTCTCAAAATATCAAAATATTTTCATGGATCTTACTAGAACTGTTATAGTCATGAGAAGAGCAGAGCAGGGGAATGAAACAGGTGTTGTGGAATTAATTGTCCTGTGTTTCCAAAGTATTCCATTCTGTACAGTTTATCTTCTTCTTGATGATTCTAATAACCTACATTACATCTGTGTTAGGAAACCTCCTGATCATGATTCTGGTTGTGACTGATCATGACCTTCATAACACCATGTTCTTTTTCCTGAGGAACCTGTTATTCTTGGAGAACTGTTACACTTCCACCATCCTTCCCAGAATCCTGGCAAGTTTCCTAACAAACTTGATTTTCTTCTGCAGTACTTTTTCTTCACTGAGCTAACAGGTACAGAATGTTGTCTCCTGACTGTCATGTCTTATGACTGGTCTATTACAATATGCAACCCATTGCATTACACAACCATAACGAATGGCAGGTGCTGACTCCAGTTAGCAGATGGATCTTGGGTAAATGGGTTGTCGGCTAGTGCCACAGACACCTCTCTTATGCCACAGCTAACTTCCTGTGGGACAAACGAAACGCACTGAGCGTTTCTTCTGTGTCTTCACGCTGGTTGTAAAGATCTCCTGCGGTGACACCCACTGGATTGAACTTGTAATATTTATCTTGGCATTCCTTTTCAAACTACCTCAGTTTCTCTTGATGCTCATATCTTATGTGCACATCAGCAACACTGTCCTCAGTATCCCATCAACCACAGGAAGGCATAAGGCTTTTCCTATGTGTTCTTCCCACCTCACTGTGGCAACACTTTTCTATAGGACAATGATTGTTATACACTTTGTACCAAAACTAAACACACTGGGAAGCCTCCACAAAATATTATCTGTCTGCTACACGGTTATGACTCCACTGGTCAATCCCCTTATCTGCAGCTTAATAAATAACAACATAAAGAAGGTTTTGAGAACAAATATGAACAAATACAGGGGGTTTGATAAGGCATGAACAAGCTCTTGTCAGTTATTAAGTGAAAGTGAAATATCAGTCTTATGAAAACTTTTCATGTGATCCTGAGGTAGTCTTTTTCCCTGGAAAGGAGACAAAGTTTCCAGCATCCTAAGACAGTCATGTAGGTAAGTGCCCTACCTGCTGGGCTGTTAGGGCAATTTCTTTCTTTGAACTAATTAATGTGTGTTTCTACAAAAAACCCAACATCCTTTTAAGAGAGAAATAGCCTATGTGTCTCCAATAGCTCTGTGCTTGCCAAGTGTTTGGATTTATATCCACATCCCAGCCCTCTGATTTTCAGAACTACTTTCAAGATAGCTCATTGCTGGTCTAGAAGCAGGAAAAAGTGATCTAAAAGTGAGAAGAAGGTTACAAATGCATTTAGCTCTTCCCCTACCAACAGTACAGGCCCAGCTTTTGTAAATACAGAAGGTGTAGATGTAATCTCTACTGATCAGATAAGTACAGTGTTACAGAATATATTAGTATGTGCCTTTCCGAACCACCAGACCAGATGGGTTTCTGAAGAGCATCTCAACAGCACTACATGCTGTCAAGCAGGCAAATGATTTCCTTCCCCTGAACTGAGATTCCAAAACATGTGCTGGTGTGGTTTCATGTGTACTGGTTCCTAGACTTTTATTGCTGTTGTGACAAGAATTAAGGGGAATGTAGTTATGGGGTAGAAGCAGGATACTCAAGTTTGTCCTTTAGTTATAACTGTGGTGTAGTCTTGTGCAAACCCATTTTACCTAGTCATTAATTTCCTGGTGGTCCAGGAACTGCCCTGCTAGTCTCAGCATAGATGAGACAGTGTCCTGGCCTGGGATATGGTGCCAAACCTAGTCTAATTGAAAAGCTCTATTTGTATATTTCAAGGTGTTTGTTCACATCCTGAACTGAGAATCCCTCTGTCCCAGAGACCACTCCTGGCAGTTCCTACCAAAGAACAAATGGGCTTCTACATAGATAAGACACCTGGAAATCACAGAGGAAGGAATGGTCCCGAAGTACAGATACTTGAACATAAATTAGGAAATGTTTTGTGCACAGTTAAGATGAAAAATAGCAGTGAAACATGTATGTGCTGGAGTAGTCAAAGAGATCCACAGACCAGTTTGATAGATGAATTAATCAGAAAAAACATTTTGGGGAGTCTTATTCTACATACTTGAAGATGCTGCTGCAAAGACTTTTGCAACAGAGAGTCTCATCACCATCTGGACAGGGACCAAGCATCCTTTCTGAGAGATTTTGATTCACCTTCTGAGCATCACTCTTTGCAAAGATCCCAGTAATGTATTATTACCTTTTAATAAACACCCTGTGACCATCTATGCAACATAGTCAATGGAGGGTGTCCTGAGTGTGGCTAGGGTGGAGTTAGGTTTCTTCAGAGCAGCCCATAGAGTGCTATGCTTTCTATTTGTGGCTGAGACAATGTTGACAACTGCGTATTAAGTTTATATTGGAAGGTTGGGGGTGAGGGGTAGTAGGTGAACCTGCAGGAGTGGCCTCTGTGGGAAGAGGTCAGAGGCTGCCCCTGTGCTGGACACAGGCAGTTCCAGCCATCTCGAAAACAGACCCATGGCAGGGCACAGCCGAGCACATCGGCCAAGCTGGTGCTGTCCCTGGGAAAACGTGTAAAAGCAGAACATGTCAGACAGGCAGAGGAGGAAGAGAAAGAAGAGAAACAACCCTGTGAACACCACAGTCAGTGGACAAAGAGGGATAGGAGCGGGCTAAGCTGATTATATTTTCAGAATGTACTTTCTACCTGCTTGTAGAGCTACTAAAGTTTTTACTTGTGCTAGGCATTGTTTATGCTAGAAAATCGAATAGTAAGGGCTTTCAGAGGATGGAAAACAAGGAATTTCCTCTTAGATAGTCATAATAGTGTCTGTAGGCACAAGTCTTTCCGTTGTGCACATTGACAAAAAAGTTCATAAGAGGATGAGAGCTAAAACCCAAAAAATCAGCCCCTGCCTCATCCCTCAAATCCACCCTCCCCAACCAGATGAGAGTAATGCCACATGTTGTTGAAATCCTGTGGCCCTCCAGGGAACAGGCTTCCCATCTGTGCAAAAGACAGCTCCATCTGTTTACTGCTGAAAAGAAGAGAAGGAAAGGGCAGACTGGGTGGAATACAAAACTGGGAGAGAAAGAGAGAATATTTGAGGATCCAGGTACTGGAAGCACTTCAAAGCATTCAAAGAATATCATTACTCTCATCCAGAGGAGCTGAGGTCTGAAGATCTTCAAGTCTTATTTGTTGCCTTAAAATAAAAGAATAAGTGATTGTTGTCTTCATGCTTGCTCTCTGCCATGAGAGAGAAGTTGTCAATTAAAAAAAACAGACAAAAACCCAACAACATGTATCAATGTGCAATAATCCACATGCATAATCTGCATGCATTGATCATCCCTCCCTTGAACTTAGGAAACCTCATACTAATTTGCTTGAATTGCGTTTGAATTCAAAATTCTTATAACAAAGTGGCTTGATATAGTTATATCCAGAATTCCTGTAGAAGAGCTTCATGCAGTTTTTTCTTTTACTACACCTATGTTAGTACAATCAATATAATAAATTTAATACTTTTAAAAGCCTAGTATGAACGCAGGGGGATACCCTTCTCTGGACAGGGGATGAGTATTAAGGTTTTACTTTTTTTTCACCGGAAAATGAAGTTGCAGAATGACCCTGTTGTCTGTCTCAGAAGTAACAGCAGATTTCCCACCAGCTGGGAAAGGAGCAGTAGCAGGAGGATACTCACACAAGAGCAGCAGGATATGGAGTCCCATTCACAAGTCTCTTTCCCACTGTGTATCAGCTGCACTCCCACAGCTCTTTAAAGGTGTCCTGTCCTCCGTACTTCTGATGACCACCTGCTTTTCAATTCATCTGCAGCAGTGGAGGGATATGTTTGGGGTCATATTGCTGAAGTTGTGTTTTGAAAGCCATCTACCTCTGATAGACTGCTGCACTCATGCCAAAGGACAGATGACGTGTCTTCATTTTCATGAGAGTTAACCTCCAGTTCATGCTCAGGTTCTGATGCTCTGAGCACTCACAAAGCATAGGTACAGGCTCAGTCTGTGCTTTATAGTAAATCAAACAGGTACCTTCAAGCTGAGATATTCCTGTTGTACTGGTTTTGGCCGGGATAAGGTTAAATTTCTTCATACTGGCTTGTATGGATTTATTTTGGATTTGGGCTGAAAGTGTTGGGAGGGGACACAGCTGGGACAGCTGACCCCAACTGACGAAAGGGATATTCCATAACATATGATGTCATGCTCATCAATAAAACTGGGAGGGGGAAGTTGTCAGGGGGCCTGCTGCTTGAGGAGTTGTTGAGCGTTGGTTGATTGGTGGCGAGCCATTGTTTTCCTTTGCATCACTTGTCTTCCTTGGGTTTTATTTTCCCCTCTCTCTGTTATTTTTCTCTCTCTTTTCCTTAAAATTTAAATTTTAATTACTATTTCTTTTGAATTATTAAACTGTTTTTACCTCAAACCACGAGTTTCTTTCTCACTTTTACCCTTCCAGTTCTTCCCCCATCCCATGAGTGGACAGGGAGTGAGTGAGCAGCTGTGTGGTGCTTAATTGCCACCTGGGGTTAAACCATGACACCTGTGATTCTCAGAGCAGTTAGTTCCAGAGATGCCTCCAGGTAGATGGTGTGAATGGGATGGCTTAGGTTTGTGTGCCTCTGTTTTTCACAGTCCTTCATGGTAATCTGAGTGTGTCTTGAGGTCCCAGTCATCTCCCATACGTCTCCTGACACATCTCAAGACAGTCAGTACAAATTCTCAGTGCTCACCTTCAAAAGCAGTATCCTGGTAAGCTGCAACACAAGCATGTCTGCTCTGACCCTTCCGATATTTTGAGCAGAAAAATATATGGGCACAAAGAACAATAATTCCATAAAAGCACCACCATGCAGAGCCTCAGCATGCTCCAGCCCATGTGCTCAGTAGTATGATTGTGCAGTCCCATTCAAGAGGTCACAAGCCTTGCAGTGTATCTTCTGGCTTGGGATGTTTAATTTTATTGCCAGTGATATTAAAGGATGTCACTTCCTCATGCAACACACTTGGGGTTTGCTCTTGCTCCCTTATCTCACAGTTCTGTCTGTCTGTTTGGCTCCAACACCTTTGTAATGTTACTTTCACACTAGTATTTGAGATTTTTGAGATAAACTAGAAAAGGGTAGATTTAGATTAGATATAAGGAAGAAATTCTTCACTATGAGGGTGGTGAAGCACTGGAACAGGTTGCCCAGAAAAGTTGTGGATGCCCCTGGAAGTGTTCAAGGCCAGGTTGGATGGGCCTTTGATCAACCTGGCCTAGTGGAAGGTGTCCCTGCCTGTGGCAGGGGATTGGAACTAGGTGATCTTTGAGGTCCCTTCCAACTCAAACCATTCTATGATTCTATGATTTTTCCAAACAGCCAGAGAAGAGGAACTTGGGGTTGTGATTTTGGGTGTTTCCCAAGAATTCCAGTATGCAAAGCTGTGTCAGAGAGGAAATATGAGAATTACCTTGTCTCATGTTCAGAAAAGCTCCTCGTGGGCACAAAGAAGACACAGTCTCTTACTTGAGAGTTGTTTGAGATACCAGCCAAGAGAGGAATTACTGAGAACATCAGCTCTTTCCTGGAAACATCAGAATACTGAAGAGTGGTGTGGGTTTGCTCAAGTTTTTATTATCATTTAGTGCTGCCGTTTGGTGTTACCTGAAATGCCTCATCAGTTTGGATCTGTGCTCCTCTGATAACACTATCTCATACACCACAGTAAGCAAAGTGGTTTGCAGCTTTCTGCTTTATCTCTTGGTGGGACTGGGAAGGAAATTGGACGGTTAAAAAGCTTTCAAGAAGCAGATCAAACCAGATTAGATGTCATGATGGCAGGCCCTAGAAGAATGAAAACATGAAAGGTGAAAGCTAGCAAACAGGAGAAACAGACATTTTCTAAGTCTGGAAAAATCACGGAGCAAGTCTCTGCATGTTAAGGTATACGCAGGAGAGGAAGGGGACTGGAATAGTCAGCGTGCATTTACCAAGTGTTAAACAGGCCTGAGCAAAGTGATTGCCTTCTTTCATTATGGCATTATGGATGGAGGGGGAGCAGTGAGGGTCATTTACCTCGACTTTATGAAGGCTTTTGCATTGTCTCCCAGCACATTCTTCTATCTAGGTTAGGATGTTATGATTTGAGTGGACAACTGGATGCTGGATGGCCAAAACCAGGCTGGATGATCAGGCTCAGAGACTGGTGGCAGTGCTTAACAGTCTATACTCTACCTGGAGACAAGTGGACAAGTAGCAAGTGGAGTACCATAGAGATCTATACTGAGGAGAGGTTGAGGGAACTGGACTTGTTCAGCCAGGACAAGAGGAAGGCTCAGGAGGAACTAGCAGAAGCTTTCCAATATCTACAAGCAGGAAGATGGAACCAGGCTCTTCACAGCAGCAAATGGTGGGAGCATGAGAGATAAAGATAATGGGTAAATATTAAAATTGAAATAATTAAATGAAAGACATTCAGGCTATGCGTAAGAAAGCTTTCTCACCATGAGAACAGTGAAGCATCAGAATCTGTTGCTCAGAGAGGCTGTCCAGTTGCCATCCTCAGTGTCAGCACCTTAAGTACATTCCCCATCTTGGAGGTTTGACTAGCTAGGCTCATGGCCAAATTAGTGCCAGTGCAACTGAGGGCTGTGTCACTTCCCTCTAGTAACACTGGAACCAGTGTTCCCAGGGAGGACTTCAGAGCAACCTCAGCCACATCTCTTCCGCTCATGGGAACTACTTTGAAGAGGAGGCTCTGACTCTGGTCCCCATCTGAGTTCCAGCTTCAACTGTGTCCCAGCCATGCCTGTGCCTGGCCATGTAATCTGCTGATCTGGACCTGGGTGCATGGACTGAGTTCCTAGTTTGACCTCAGACTTTCCTCAATTGTCTGATCATCTAGAACAGTAGTGCTTGAGACGGTGGATCTCTGTAGGTCTTGTGCCTGAACTACTCTGACAGGTTATTTCTGATATCCCAAGGCACCTCTGATGGCAGTCAGCCCCTCTGATAAGAACCAGGACCTCTGTCTGGCCCTGCTCAATTCTCACTGTTCCTATCGGGACCAGGGGAAAAAAGGTAAAAGAAAAAAATACCAAAAGAAAACAACTCAACCCGTAACTAGAATCCAAGGACAAGTCTTGCCAAGGGTCTGCAATGAGATATGCATTCTACTGGAGATGCCCCACTCCTCTCACTGCTGCCTAGGTAACAGGTAGTCTGGGTACTCTGAAAAAGGCCACATTTTACCACCTTTTGGAAGAGATGGTGACAAAAACATGCCACCATGTTTTGATGACATGATTGTGACATTAACCACAGTCTGGGATTTTTAAGAACAAAACCAGCAAGTGACACAAGCTGATAGCAGGTTGAAATTTCTTGTTTCAGCTCCAAACTTCGTATGTGTAGATTGTCATTCTGTAACTGTCTCCTGCCTAGCCATAACAACTGTTTTGTCTCTTTAGGACAGTGGTAGAAGATGCTCCTTCTTCTGTTTGCAAGTGCTTTCTCCTTGTTCCACAGGCTGGGGCTGGTGAGTACAGATGGGATTTAGATGAGGTTAACATGTGATATTAACAATTATGTCTCTTCCAGGAAGGATCATTCATGGATCAGAAGCTAAGGCTCACTCTTGACCCTATCTGGCTTTTTTATTAATTCAAAATGTGTCAGATGAATCTGTGTGTGAAGAGTTCCTGCTTCGCCAAGATGCAGTGCTCTCAGCAGCTCACTGTATGGCTGGAAAAATGTAAGTTCTTGTCTTTCTCGTGTGTGGGTTTTTTTCATGTCTCACACAGTCATGAAGAGCTGGAGTCCTGGCCTGGGGTGAAAGAGTACTCTGTCTCTCGGGCACAGCAGGGCTCTCTGCGAGCCAAGCCATCCCCTGGGAGTTGCAGGACTTGTCTGTCAGGGACCATGTGCCCCTGGGGACAGGACTGCTTGGTAGTGGTCTCCTGGTACATGGTTAATGCTGCCCAGGGAGCCCTATACTACTGTCTGTGGGCACTTTCACCTCGTGTGGGAGGTGTTTTCCCAGTAGGAAATATTCTTTCTTGATTCACTGGCAGGCTACATTATTTCAATACTAGAAAAGCTGAGTTCGTACTATCAATTACATTTTCAAAGTCACTGTATGCTATTTGAGAGAAGTGCTAAGCGCATAATGTGAAACCACAAAAGTGCTTTTTTGGCATTCTTTAACTTAGGGAGAAATGGCTATGCTGATTTAAGGTTGTTGTAACTGTCCTTAGACTGAATTTCATCCCAGGGAAAAGTTATTATTGTTATGTGCCTTTTGAAAAACAAAATGGGGGTGGGGAAGAAAAGGCTTTTTTCAGAATCTAAGATGACCTTCATCAGAAGTAACATCACTGTAACAGCATCATGGCAACACACAGAAGGAAGCTGCCTCGGGACTAGAAAATAGAAATGGGAAATCTGTACAATTCAGTCAGTTCTTTGCTCTGCTACTGACTTATTATTTGTCCTCAGGCAAGTTCAGGGAAGTTGGTGAAGGAGCTTCTCTGACTCAGTTGTCTTTGGGTGAGACACTTAAACACCCTCTATGCCAGCTGAGTTGACCTCTCTATAGAACGAAGATACTGAATACTCCCAGAAATAATTGATTAATCATTCCAAAACACTTCTAATCCTTTGGCAAGACTACTTGATGATTATTGCACACATTAAGCAATATATATGGATATAGATATATCAATAGCTGTATATATAGATAGGCAGTCTTCTCTCTGTGAAATATTTCCAGATAAATTATTGATGTTGCTTTTTAATGGCACATATGCTTTTATTAATAAGAAGGAAAACACTTAAGCATACTTCTACCTACTTTTTAAGCTACACGGGGACAACATAAAAGACAAAACTACATCTCTCGGTGGGTCAGTCCCATAACCACTTTAAACTGGCTTAATACAGGCTGCTGCCACCAAAAAAAGTAGTTTCATCCTCTTCCCTACCAAATTTTCCTGCACACGCCCTTGGCTGCCAGTAATGTCTGTGCACTTCGCAATTTCTTTTTATTTTTCCCCGTTCCCCGGATGTTCTTTGGCCAGATCTGTTCCTCTGCATGGTTGCGTGGCTGGATGGCAGCAGGAGTGCCTGAAAGGTAAGGCAGCACATCACCCCTAAGCCAACCTGTATCCTAGATGGTGGCTTGAGGACTAGGAGAGAGGTTGTGAACCAAAGCACAGGGGATCTGGAGTCACTGACGTAACACACCAAGTGCTTCCTAACCCTCCTCCGCTCACTGGCTTCTGAGCAGCACCAGGTCTGCCTGCCAGCTCAGTACCAGTCCAGTCCACATTTCTCTACAGTGCATGGGAGCTCTCAGCATTACCATGTGAAATCCATCTCTGAGTAGAAATACCACATGGAGTAACAGCAACATGAGCCTAGTGTAAAAACTGTCTGTACTGAGTGTCCAAATACACACACAAGCCTTAATAATACAGATTTTGAAAGTAAAATGAAAAAAAAATGGCTCATTTTGCCAGACAAATGAAGAACAGTTATCCTGGCAGCACGTGTTCTATTTATAGTAACAGGTAATATCCCTGAGGACTGCCAAATACTGAGCAAAACGCAACTGAGTGCAGTGTGACTATTAATAATAAATTTTAACTCTTAACTGGTCACTTTACTCAGATTCCTTTGCTTCTCCTGTCAAAGCAGCAGAGCAAAGCATGCTGACAGCTTCCATAAATAGCAGGGATTTAAATAATTAATCAGCAGGCAAACGGGATGCACATTTATACAGAATGTGAGCATCTTCCTTGCTAGCTCTTAGAGCCCAAGTTAGCTGAATGCATTTCCTTGTAGGCATCAGTCAGCTCCGACATAAAAGAGCAATACAAGAGCACAGAATCAAAAGGAGTAGTTTTGTCTGTGGTTTTACACAAGGGACAAAACTTTCCTGATTCTTAAAGCTGACTTTAGCAATCATTAAACTTCTTGCTTGTACAGTGGAAATAACTATTTCTCACTTGAAGTGCAAATAACTATTTCTCACTTGAAGAGCTCTCCTGCATATTGAAAGAATGAATGAAAGGTGTTTAGAAGCAGGAAAACTGGCTGAGATGCCGCTGACATTCACAAAGCCACCCCTCAAATGACAACTAATTCTGTAGGTGTGTAATGTTATGCTATAGTAATGCCATATGCTATTTATAATAGCTATCTGTAAGTAAGGTAACCTTGGAAATGGAAGCTGCACAGCAAAGTGTGGGGCCTCCCAGGCCCATATATGATGCTTCTCCAGAAGGCCAAAAAGAAGGAGAGTGAAATGCCACAGTAGCATGTCTAGGCTGCTTCCAAGGCTGAGTTAATACATTCAGCAATGGCTCAGATGTCTTCACCTAACACCACTGCTCAAGTGTTTGCACCACTGCCTGAAAGTCCACTAAGTTGCTAGGTATCTAGTACACATCTAGGGCCCATCATGAGCCACAAAATACTGTGAATCTGCTGATTTCTTCTGCCAGGCTCAAACCAGGGGATATGCTCTCCATGCACAAATGCCCCTGTGCTGCCAAGGAGGTGTGCGGAGGACACCACCACTTACTTCTGCTCCATGACTCAGGACATTCACCTGGAAAGCTCCAGGAATTAGTGCAATGTCCTGGGCTTTGGGCGATACAGTTCAAGTTTTTTAGACAGAGGAAGGTTTTGAACTGAGGTCTCCTATATAAATGAATGCACTAGCTAACAGCCTGTTGGCTGCACACAGAAGATACAATGCTGATTCCTCCTCTGGCCAGCTACTGGGTGAAGTTTACTCAGAGAGCAGGCTCCTGACTTATGCTCAAGTGGAGCTAGTTGTTCACAGCAAACAAAAGAAAACAGATGCTGCAATCCTAATTCGTACAAGAACCAAAATTTCCTCTATAATGCAGTCAAGCAGAACTGCCTTCACATAAAAAAAACAATTCCAAGAATTAAAAAAGGTCCCTCTTAAATTAGCAAGCCTAACGTGCAAGGATCCAGTATAGCCTTTGAACATAAAAAAATATTTGTAAGGATCAATGTGACTTTCTTGTGCTTAACATTATGCAAATGCTTCTCAGAATCAGGAACTAAATTTTATTCTTGCAAACAAATAACACCATGGTAATTAATAGAAACCAAAAAAGACTATAGGCTACAAGATTGGTCATTTCAATGAAATAACCCTACTACCTGAAAGCAAACGCCTGAGTATTAAAGAAAAATGAGTTGAGCAGAATGTGCAATCGCATTGGGAAAATCTATTACTTATTCAGCAGCAAATGCATGAAGGATATCATCACAGGCAGTAGCACTGCCAAGTACTATTAAGCAGCTGTGCACCGCGTCAGGCTGCTCCTCATAATTTATTAAATGAATGCCTCTTTCTTCATTCCAGCAAAGACTGGCATCTGAGATTGTGGTGTTAAGAATGATTGTGTAAATTGTTTTCTGCAGAACAGTTTTCCAAACAAAGGTAATTTCTATTTGCTCCGTGGACTGTGGAAACTAGTGCCTGACGTTGATGCAGTCCCCATAGGCCTGGTCACCACCCAGCAGAGCAGCCCCAAGCTCCAACATTTGTCCTCTGTCAGGTGCCACAGGAGATGTAACCTCCTCCAGAAAAGCCAGCTGATATGCTGGCTGTCATCTCACCTGCACTGCTGGAGAGCCAAAGGCTGGAGGCTCTCAGGGAGCATCACATCAAAGCCAGGTCTGTTCAGGCACACGGCACAGCCCTAGATCCCCACACCAAGCCTAGAGAGTATAATAGTGTCTCTCCAATCTCACTGCTCATTTTTTCTGCGTTTTTTTCAGGCTTTTTGGAACATATGCCATCCAGCAACCCAGCACAGTGCTGGCATAGGAGTGTCTACAGCTGCTGTAACGTATACTACATGAGGATTCCCTTCAGCGGGAGGAGTTCTTAGGCAGCTGCAACCCACCGAATGTACATTTCCTTTAGCATCAGGGAGCCTATGCAAAATAGCACCCGGGGATCAGAGAACAGGGCCTTCCAAAGATGGCTTCCTATTATTTCCAGTAAGTACATACTGTTTTGTCACAACTATCACAAGTTCTGTTACTTGTTTGCACAGGAAAACACTCCCAGGTCCCCATGGGAGAGAGAGCAAAATCTCAGAACCACTGAATGGTTTGCATTGGAAGGAACCTTTAAAGATCATCTAGTCTGACCCTTCTGCCATGGACAAGGACATCCTTCACCAGCCCAGGTTGCTCCAAGCCTGTCCAACCTGACCTTGAACACTCCCAGGGATGGGGCATCCACACCTTCTCTGGGCAACCTGTGCCAGCACCTCGCCAGTCTCACTGTAAATATTTCTTTATGTCCAACCTAAATCTACCCTCTTTCAGTTTAAAACCATTGCTCCTTGTCCTGTCGTGCCAGGCCATGGTAAAAAGTCTGTTTTTCTTATAAGTCTCCTTTATATATCAAAGGACCCCAATAAGACCAAGATAAAAAACTGGAGTAAATCCAGGAACAGGTAACATGTTAGTTCAGACCCTTTTAGGAGAGCCACACTTAATAAAGCCCTGCTGCTTATACCCATTTAGAACACTGTTTTCAGGCAAGAACGAACGCTTCTGGGTCTCAGGAATAATCTTCACTTTTATTTCAAATCATGCTATTATAGGAATCTGAAATTATAGGTGTCCCGGGAATCCGTTCTGTTTAGCCTCAACACAAGTAAACGCATCATCTTAAAAAAATTATATATATATTTTTAATTAATTTGGGGTGTTTTGAGTTTGAACTCTCCCTATAAAAATCCCTTTGAAAAACCACTAACCCCCGTGGATTTCCTATTGAGACTGCCACACTCAATTTTTGAGCAGTCATAGAAGTTCCATAGGAACTCAGATCTGGGATTTCACCATTTTGGCTTAACCTGGCCCCCTTCCTGTGCAGCATTTGCGATAATCAGGTCACTTCTTGGATAAATCTTAATGCTTTGGCAGTTCCATAAACACAAGGCAGTCCTCTTGATGGACACCCACAGCTCCCCTAGTTCAAAGCAGGATTTCCTTCCATCGCAGTAGCATGCACGCTGCCATCAATTTGTTTGCCTCCCTTGGAAGTTACCATGAGTGCATCCAGAAGCTTCGGCAACAAGTCAATCATTTGAAGGAGGGTAAGCTGCAAAGAAACAGTGGTGTCTGCTTATTTCCAAGCAGATCTGCTGTTATAACCCAAATGACACTTACCGGTGCTTCTGTTGGCTGCCTCAGTGCAGAGGCTACTGCCTGCATGGCCTTGAGGATGAACTTACTCCTCACTCCTCAAGGCACTGCTTAAAACCCAAGTTGAGGACTGTCACCAAGACCATGGGGGAGAAGCCTGTACTATCACTGTATACCATCCTGGGATACATGGGAAATGGCAGTATAGAAGACCTCATATAAATCCCATAATTAGCAGACAAGCATTTATTATTCTGTTTTTCCTCCTTGAAAAATTTTTGCTTTCTCAACACAAAAGACAGCAGAATATATTATTAAACTAGAGATTCAGACGACCACATTATTTCCATGTCTTTGCACATCTGAAAATCTGACAACAAAATTTTCTAAGAGAAAAGATATCTTTTTCTTTTTTTGTCCCCCAGCTTCTCCCCCCCCCCCCCCCCCGCCCCAAACCCTGCATCCCTCTTCCAAAGCAGGTCAATTTTTCATGCAAGCTGTACAAGTAACTGGCTCAGTTGTTTTGATTTTGCATTTCTGAGCGTTTATGATGCTGGCACCTGTGGGCAAAGTTCACTGAATCTGGATAAGAGGTAAGAGATCTACCTTGGTGTATTGAAAGAGGGCTGACTGGAAGCTACATTTTGTTTTTCATTTTTCCATTTTTTAAAAATAGAATGAAACCTCAGTGGAGATCTAAGAGTTGAAAATATTACTGCAAGAATGGGGGGGAGCAGAGATGCAGGGATATGTTCTATATTCTTACCCATCATACATCTTCACTGAGTAAGGTAAGAGAAGAGGGAGAACAGGCAAATGTTTTATTTTGGAGTATTTCCTCCAGGAAAATAAAGTTTGGGTTTAAATTAATATTTTTTGAAGTACTCACAAAATGGATGGAGCAGAAGGACCACCCTGGATATCTCAAATTAAATGAAAAGAGTCTGCTTTCTTTCCTCATTCAAGGAGACAATAATTTTAAAGTGGATGCTACTATATTTGTCCTGAGCAACTGGTTTCTAGTAGATGTGAAAGTCACGTTGGCTGTGGGATCTGTTTCCATTCCCATTTTTTCCACTGGAGGCAAAGAGAGGGTATCCCCAAACTCTCAGGTAATAGTTTGTAGCTTCAGGTGTAAACTACCTGCTTATCTAAACATGCTTTCTTGTTTTTCTAACAGGTCGCTAGAAGGGACCTCTCTCAAGCCTGTGAGGGCCAGTCAAGGGACTTCTGGCATCTGAGGTGGTCATCCACACCATGTCTTATTCATCCACACATCTTACGTGGTCTGCAGAATGCAAAAACAGCACTGAGGAGACACCAGGAGAGATGGAGACAAAAGCTGGCATCAGGCAGTATAACCTACAAAATCGCAGACAGTTATTATTAGCTTTTTCTACACAAAGGACAAGGCAAAGCAGGAAAAGATGCATTTTGCAGTTTAAGGTTTTGTCCCATAGGAGCTGGAATAACTTGAATGATAGAGACAGCCATCACAACATAGGTCTCAGCTGTGGAATGATTAAACCCCAGAATTAAAGCAAGCTTTTACTAGACTAAATAAAAACCTGTTAAACCTGATTTCCACAGCTGCATTTTGCCTTCTTAGGCTACAGCAAGACAGTGAAGATTAGCTGAAGTCCTTCATAAAGGATGCCCACCTAAAATAACCTTTGCTTCATTATCATGCCTAATCTCACAGAGCTGAATTATATCTTTGTCACAACTGAAGTCACAACCCTGAAGGACTCTGCTACATGTATTTCAAAGTGGTGAGCGCCTTTATCTACCTTAGAGGTACCCCAGGCAACAGGAATCAGTTTCACTGTCTATATTAATATTTGTAGTACAGAGGCTGCTAAATCTTTGCATACAATCTCTCAATATTTACCCAGAGCTGTATGAAGGGGCATGACCTTGCCTTTAAATGGGAGCTGGCCACTGCTACTACAGAAGATAAAGAAGTGGAATATAAGAGCTTCTTTTTTCTCCCCTGTAGTGTCAGAAGTCAGTCACCTTCCAAACAGCTGCGTGGTTTTGCTGAAGACTCACTACCCATATTCACAACCACTGTGCTGGTGCATCATCTAATCAGCTACTTAACAGAGCAAGTGGGAGCAGGTTCTATCTAGGTAGTAACTGCATTCAGCTGTGACATTTCATTTCATACCGAAATAGATTTTAGATTTTTTTTTCTTTTTTTTTTTCCTAAGAAAATGCTCACATGCTCCCCTCAATTCTTGCCAGTTTAATTACACCTTCAATAATTCATTCAGTAGTTGCTCAATCTGTCTACTTGAATTATTAAGTAGAAGAGTGGAAAAATCTGCAACTAGGCATGTGAGATGGAGCACCCTAGGAATGCAGCTAGGGCTGGGCACACACAACATCTGAGAGCGAGTCCTGGAGCAATCCTCCATCTGAGCCTAATCTCATGTCTCTGAACACACAGAATTTCCTTGCTTCTCTCCCTCTCTGCCTTTGTGTTTTTCCTTCTTATTAACACATCCCGTCACCCTTCTGGAACAAAACTTTTGGGTGTAGTTGTGGCTTCCCCAGCAAACTGTCTGTCTTTTTATATGCTGAATGGAAATGTCAGGTCCCAAACACACTTCCAGGAAAGACCTCAGAAGAACAAGGAAAGGTTTATTTTCAGGAGCTAGGGAAAAGCATAAGGTATCTCAGACTTCAGTGGGGGTAAAGATAAGGGTTTCATACAATAGCTGAAGATTAAAAAGGTAAATCCTTAGAAGAAAATATGGGAAGAAGGAACATCTCACAGATGTGTCAGAGATGTGGGAATAGTAAAACAAAGCTGATAGCTTCACTGACACAAAGGAATGTGGAAAGCAAGAGGGAGAATGGATTTGGGATTATACATAGAATGGCAGAGAGAAAGTAAAATGACATGATATAATTAACTACCTTTATTGAAGCTTTCTTTCAGCTGCTAAATTTGCGTATATGCTTCCCATATTGATCCATGTTTCTGGTTATTAACTTGTGACATAGTCATCCACTTGAAAAGAATTTCTGAACAATGCAATCAGGTTATTAATTTCTCTGTTAGAGAGCTTGTTTAACCAATAAGAGTTCTTAATATTTTAAGAAAATTTTCCCCTACTTAGAAGAATATATGGAATATGTGTGAATAAGTAGTAGAAAAAACCTTACCTGTCAAGGAAAGTGGTGAGCTAATTAGAGCACTTCTCATAGGCTGATGCAATATTAAAAACTAATTAATTACAAAATGTGGCTTTCTGCTGGCTTTGAGAAAACCAGTGCATAAATTAATTGAAAGATACTGCAGCCAGATATACTACAGGGCAAGCAAATCAAAACCATTCTGGTCATTCTGGGTTATAAAACCCACAACTGGTGGTGGTCCACAGCTAACAATCTGTGTTCTCTCTGCAGGGCCCTATGAGATCAACGCGCTCATGACAAGATCTCAGCGCTTACGATGAGATCTCTGCTTTCCCTATAGAGTACCAGCACTGAGCACTCTCGAGCTGCTCATTCCCCTTCCCCCTCCATACACATTTCCATACTGCTGCTTTTCTGATAATCCCCCATGGCCTTGGGACTTCCTCTGTAGCTAAAATAAGATATAAAGCCATACTAGTTTCAGCATAATAAGTACTGCATCAGACCTCTACTTCTATATACTGCCAGTCTTTCCAGCCGATCAGAAGCAGAAAAAATTGGATACGCACATATCTCAGGGTGAGCAGATGGAGGATTCTCCTCAGTACGAGCTCTTCATTGTTAGTGTTATATATTGCTGCCACTGGAGCTGTGCAGACACAAAGCATTCTTTTGTAGAAGCTGAATTTCACAAAAGAACAATGTCCTTTTCTTTAAAGGAAAATACAAAGTGGAAAGAAGTCAACGAGGTACAGAGAGTCCTCCATGTTTATTGACTATCTTGGGGACTGAATGCTGAAAGTAATTTGCACCAGGTTGTTCACCAGTTCTTGAGCTTTGTCTCAGAATTTTGCTTTACTGGAAAATGACTGAGGAAGAGAGTGGGAATTGTGCCAGTCCAGGATTTAAAACTGAAAATGGAGGAAGCCTGAGAATACTAATGTCCCTAAGCAACACACCTTAAGACCACTACATGTCTTAATACCTCAAGGATGGTGACTCAACCACTTCCCTGAGCAGCCTGCTCCAATGTTTGACAATCCTTTTGGTAATGAAATTCTTCCTAGTATCCAACCTAAACCTCTCCTGGCACAGCTTGAGGCCATTTCCTTGTGTCCTGTTGCTGTGTTGCGTAGCCTACAGAGTGAGAAGAGATGTTTTTCTCTAGTAGGCACACTTCATCTCATGGCATGAGTGTGAAGAGCCTGAGAAGTGGGCTATAAGCATGGCTCGCTCTATACAGGGGACCCCTTTCAGAAGCCAGAGCTCAGTGGCTTTGCAAGCAATACCCAGTCTGCCAGTAAAGCAGAATTCTGTGTGCACCTGGCTTTTCTGTTGAATGCACCCATGTCTGCATTCTGGTGATCTTCAGAACCTAGATGGCTTAGGAAAAAAGATTCCTGGCAGAGCTCCATGGGAATGTCATGGAATTGGTGTTATCCCCATTTTGTAGACAGAAAAGAGAGGCAGAGAGAGACAGGTACAATTTTCTGCAACTATTGGCAACGTACACACTAAGGACCATGGCTTATGGTAACCACTTAAGGGAAGATGCTCAGTTGTGAAACGCTAATGTCTATTACTTGACCAAAGTAACTATGGATTTTACAGTTGAAGTAGGGACCTTGTAAATCACATTTTTCTTATGGCTTTTTCTGCTACTTGCTCTGTTAATGAGATAATACATGTGGTCATGATTAACACCAACTGCAGACAAGTAAGAGGAATTCTGTTGGGACATGAAAATAGTATGCACAAAAAGTAGCCTGCCTCACAATGCTCTCTACAGCTTTGAAATCAGCAAGGAACTTTCACGTTTTTATTTTTTCCCTCTACAGGCTGGGAAAACTCAGTGAAACATATTTATCACTGGTCATCATTTTCTCGTTTCAGCTTTATCTCTGGAAAGAAAGGAATCTTGCTTGAAGCATCAGATTCTCAGACCTGAATGTGGCTATAAGACCTGTCAAAGGAAGATACAAAGTTTTGTTGGTTTTTGGTTTTTTTTCCTCCTTCAAGTGCTATGTTCCTGATACAGATAGCATTCTTGAAAATCATATTAACAAAGCCAATGTCTAGGCTTTTGGGAAGGTACAGTAATTTCAATCAGGGTCATATAACATCAGTAAATTGAAAAGAATTCAATTACTTTTGATCAAGATTACCTATTCTCAATCAGTTGCCTGTTGAATCTGATAGTCATATAACCTAAGCAACAGATCCAGGGAACCCAGCATATGCCAAATCAGCAGGATGAGGAAGATACACTCCGGTGGCTTAAAAGCAAAGTACATCTTTTTGATTGGAAAGAAAAGGAAAAAAATAATAGCAAATTCTCTTCCTTTGTATTTTTCAGCATGCAGTGTCTCAGAGGAAAAATGTTTGAGAAGTGATCTAAACCAATTGGTACTGCTGGTTTTGCTAGTGAAAGATTTCTGGATCTTGTGTTCTTGGGTTTTCCTGAATTTAATTGATTACATTGTTTAGGTTGGACTTTTTTTTTTTTTCCTATTTGACAGTCTTGCATATAGCACATAAAGAAGGCACCTTGTTCCTGCACCAAAGGAATCTAATCTGTGGAGGAGAAATTGTTTACTTCTAGGACTACACTAATTTCAGATTCATACATCAAAAAATTCCTAGGGACAGATTCTGTCATTGTTGTCCAGCTGAGACATACTCTTATAAATAAGGCCACTGTACAGAATGGCTTTTCTTTTAGGGTAAGACACTCTTCTGCAGATGAGAAGTGATTGAGTCTGGTCCTTGGAAGCTTCCTGCAAAAATCACAGTTTTCCTCCAGTTCTCAAGTGAAAGGAGGATAAAAGAAGGCATCATCTAGTAATAAACCAGATTTCCAGCTTATCTGAAGAGCTCTGGATAAAGGCTGTCATGGGCCTATGCCCCAACAAATGTTCAGATATATAGCATCTTTGCAGCAGTTTATTTGATCAAAACAAAAACCTAGCTAGATTAATGGCCACTGCAAGTAATAGTTGTTATTACTCCCTAACCTGTGACACAGCAGAGATTTCAAAAGTCTGATAATCTGCAAATAGCTCCAGTCCCTTCCTCTGCCACTGACTGAGGGCACAATTTTGAAGAATTCATTTGCTCTTTCTGCACCTGTTTGCCACCTGTCAAGAAGGAACCGTGCCATTTAGCTTCCAATATAAATTGCTAACATGAAAGTGATCCATGATAGGGCGGTGCTTGCTATGCCATCCATCTCTGCAGTGCCACACACATGAATACTTTGCAGTTACTTACTCAGTTGCACAATGTAGGTATGTTTCTTGCAGAAACTCCTATTGCACTCTTTGTATTACATATACAGCAACAGGATGCCTCTTACTTCTATGCCCTTGCCAATAACTGTACCTCCTTGGCCTCCAACCCTTCCTCCATTCCTTTCTCTTAGTAACTTTGTGGTAAACTGCTCTGTGCTGGACAAAAATATATGAAGAGGATTCATTTAGGGCAAGAGAAATTCAAGCATCTCAGTATTCTCCCAAACTCCTAAAAGATTACATGTTTTGTTCATAAATGACCATATCCAAATGACTGTGGCAGAACTGGACTCATGGGCTCAAGTATGTATCACGATGGGTGTTGGCAACTAACAGGTTTAATTATTTTTTTTCTTTATTTCAATTAAAAAATGCTTTCACTATCTCATTAAGTGACTTTGTAATACAACGGTTCGATGCTTTACAGCCTGCCTCTCAGTCACTTGGAATGACAATTTCCTTTAAAGAAATGCTACTGAAGTCAATGGTTTCTTGAAGATCAAGGTATTGTTTATCCTGTGTAAGAGTGACAGAGTTACGTACCTTTAATTGGACCAAATCCTGATGTTATTCTTCAAAACACCTTAGATGCTTTGCTTGGTCTGATTAGGACTGATTAGGAACAGTCAAAAGATGAATGAGTAGTAACTTTGTGAATTGTGAAATATTTAGAACAAACAAAATGGTCTGTCCATTGTGAGCCTTAAGCTATTCGGTATAGCTTCTTTAAAACTACTATTCTTTGTATTTAATATTAATCCCAGATTATAAAATAAAACATACATCTTTCCAACAGCCTGTATAAAATCCTCAGTTCTATTGGAAGTATTTCACATAACGTGCTCTAGAGCTACGCCATAACGGAAAATAGGGCAGTAAGCCATATCGCTAGACAAGACGATGAGCCTGTGTGATGGAGCTGGGAAGAGAAACAGCATTAGGATACCTTGGGAATGGATGTAAATCTGTCAGCTGTATAAGTAGGGACTGATTGTGCTTCCCACACATATAACACACTACATTTAATGTGCCTGTTCCTCTGGAGCCTCGTGAGCTGGTCCCAAATTTAGGACACATAAAGGATTAATCATGCTTATACCCAGGTCCTGTTAGACAGAACGCTTCTATATGCTCATGTAGTGAGAACAACTCCATCAGAACCACCTTCTATCATGCAGAGAAAAGTCTGTGCCCTTTCAAGAAATCAAGGGAAAGGGTCAGATGCTTGTGTATTTGGATGATCAGGACACACTAACTATACCCCAAGTTTTCAGAATCATAGCATTGGCTTAAAAGGTATCACACTTAAAATAGTAATAATATAGGAACGGTTTTCTGCCTAGTGATTTTCCAAATCTTTGCTTCCTTGTCTTTGACCCACCATCTTAGAATGAGGAAAGCTGCTTTATTAAAAAAAAAATAAATAAATTCAAAAAAATCATGTGATCCAGGAGTGAGGCTTTAGATAAATTCCTGACAAATACTGGATGTTGATAATGCCACAAAAGTTTTCGGTTTGGGTCTTCTGCTCCAGAGCAATTTCAGTTTTGCTTTTTGTATGTTTCTCCAGCACATTCAATATTAAATGAATCCTATACCCTTTCTTCTAAATATGTATATTGTCCTCAACCAGGGGAAACTGATATCTAGGATATTTGAAAGGAATTAAGGTATCAACTGATTAGACTCAACTTACTATATCAATTAAATGCAATCTTACTTTTCAGCTGTAAACCCAACCCAGCTGGTAACCAGCAACAGTTTCACAGGTACATGCTCTGCATTAAAGAGATATATTATTGCACACATCCATATGTCCAGGGTTTCAGTACATTGGACCAAATTCTGCCTTGAATTATACTCCACCAACTTCAACAGAATTTCCAGAGTAAACAAAACTAGATCCATCACTGCTGCATAGCATACTTCTTTCTCATTCCTTTCATTAATTTTCCTCCCATTTGGCCCCATTCTTAAAGTCCTTGGCAGGTAAAGAGTTAGGCAAATTATTTGGAAACAACTTTTATTTACTGATCCTCATTCGCTGTATAAATTACATAATGCAATCATGTCAGGTAAAAAGGATTTTTGCTAATATCTTATTTAAATACTAATTAAGAAGTAAGTTCTAAAGATGTATCTTTAGATACACTTTTATCACTGGTGCACTTGCAAAACATTTAAAAACTTTGATGTGGCACACAATCTTCTATTCCCTTCCGAGCAACTAATATTCATTCAGACACCACATTGGTCTTCTTTCCTTTCCACTTCATGCCTGCTGTTTGCAAATTGATCCTTATGACTACAAATTCAAGGCAGTTACACATTGAAATTCATTGGAATGCCACCAGACCTATTATTTGCAGGACTTTCTAGCTGCATAAATAAAACGTCAACTACCTGAATATACCAGGCATACCAAGCAGCATAGAAAGCCATCTGTAAAAGAGATGTAAAAAGAGCTCCACTATCTTATTAGGGAAAAATGATAGGTGCAACTGCAGTTTCAAGTAATTGACCCAGCAAAGAGCAGAAGTGCATAAATATACAGAAAAGCCAGCACATTAGTTCTTAATATAGATCTGATTAAATTTAGCTGGAACAATGAATTACAATAGATTAGTTTATGTCCATAACAAGTGTAATATTTTTCTTTGTACTTTGCAATTTCGGTCTTTCTGCAGATTTTTGCTTACACAGGTGCAAATTCCTTGAATCTGACGCTGTTTCCTATCTCACTAGTCATCTTTGCCTTTTGCTTTGCACCCACCAGAAAGCTATACTCCTCTGCCATCTAGTGCTTTAAAGAAGTATATTTTATATGAACTAACAGCTCTTGCTGACATAGCGTGTTCAATAAGAATACGAGGGCTGTGCAGAAACCCTTTATTAAAATTTTCTTGCTAAATGGGAGATTAAAGAGAAACTTAGTTTATCAGCCTCTATTAATTGATCACCACCAGAGATCACCTCTATCACCGCAGATATTAGCAGGATACAAAATCGTTTAGCAACTGGCATTCTTGTGTTTTATGATATTACATAATCTTCCTGGATCTTTCTAAACTATAAAATAAATTAATTTTTACATAAGATCATTATAGAAGAAAAGCATAATCAAATAGAACGTGTATTTAATCATATGAAATCTTCAAACAAAACAGAATGGCTTTTTCAACTGCTAGCAGCTTCCCAATGTATCAAAGTGAAGTTCCCAAGGTATGCCTTGGGATACTTTTTGTTTTTAAGCAAACATACTTTTTGTTGTTAAATGGATTTTGGAGTATAGCATTTGTAACAACTAGCGTGCTTTTTGTTACCTTTACTTTACATTGTTTCAAAAGTGTATGTTTATATATTATCACTGTTGCAATCTGTACTTCTTTCAAAATTACACATAAACATTGTTTATTTCAAATACCAGAGCATGCCACATATTGTAGAGGAATTCTGGACTTACTATTATTTGTTAATAAAACAAAGCTATGAAAGTCAGCTTTCCTTTTCTTTCGAAAGGAATGTCATTCCCACTAAACTGTTCTGACTCTCATTGAAGACAATTCCTTTCTCAAAAAATTAACTGGTACTAGAAGAACTGCACATACAAATCTTCAATATTTGTCAGTTCTAATTTTTCTTTTAGTGATCACGAATACCAGATATTTTACTTCCCCCGCACCCCCCCCCCCACCCCCCCCAGCCCCAATTACTCAGAAACCACTATGAAACAACATTACCAAGCATCTCCTTTTGTCCAGATTGCACAACTGCAATACTAACATAAGCACTATGGCTGTCAAATGAATCATTACTTAACTGTGACCTGGCAAGTATCTTAAAATTTCTAGTGTTGACACAACCTAACTTCACTCATGTTTCATAAGAACTCTATTTGTAAAGCATCTTCACTGCTTCACTGATCCTGTAACTCAGTAAACTAATGCAATATACTACCAATTATAATTATTACTCCATTAGCAGAAAGCACATGTCCTCTCTCATAGAGAAAAATAATTTTCTTCTTTTCTTTAAATAATACTTCTGTTTTTCTGAGAAATTAACTTATGACTCTCAACATCCCAGACTAATTTAGATTATTTCTCTACAGAACCTTTGTCAGAAAACCCCCCAACAAACAACTAAGATAGTAAGGTGTAACTGATCCTATGATATATGGACAATGAAACAAAAAAACCCCACCTCTCCCTGAAATACAGACACACCTTTCCCTCTGGAAAAAATATCTGCCTAATTGCTTGGCTAACCTCACCTCCAACATGTCACTCTCATGCCATGCAGCTGTCAAAAGTAAGCTTTCCACTCCACATCCTGCTTGCCACCTTTTTTTGGCTTCAGTTCTGAACAAGTGTAAAACAGATACAACTGGAATAAATCCTGTTTGGACAAATCAAAAGAACTTATATTGTTTGCTTGGACACTATCAATTAAATGGCATCAATTTACACTTACCAGCTTTCATTGTTCCTTTAGACTACAGAAGAAATGTAACATCTCCACTAACATCTATTCCCACCAGTTATGTTTCAGATCATGGAATCCAGAGCAAGTAACACAGAAGTGCAGCATTAAAGCACACACAAGCCCCATCCTTGAGCAGGCATAATTGGCTCACCCACATACAAACAAAGGCTATTCCAGAAAGTGTGTTCCTGTGTCCTTCACTTTCATGTTCCCATTCACAGTGCCACTTTTTGGACCCTCACACAAGCCAAGCTACAGGGAGGTACCCACTAAACACCAAGCTGTAGAAAGCCAGGGATCAGTTCTCTGTAAGCATAGCTCCCCAAACAAGGCCAGCACAAGGAGCAGATAGACTCAAGTGCCTAAGAGACACAGAGGCAACATAGCCAGGGTTAGGGGCACGCTTGCATTTTTTGGCAGGAAATAGCTGAGCCATAATAACCAACAGTACTGTTCATGTATTTAAGTCCCAACCTAAAATTCAAAACAGTCTTAATCTTAAATGCAACACTGAAAATCCCCAGCTAGATGCTGTAACCATACCACTGAAGTACGAATGGACATTAGAGGGCACAGCTGCCTTCTTTCTGCAGAAGACTCAAGACAGGCAGGAACTGCTCGCTGTTCTTTGTGGTTCTCCAAGCACACACAGACCACCCAGACTACTTAATGGCAATGGCTGCAAAGAATCAGTTTTGACTCTCAAATCTACAGATTTTCCATCATAACATTTTGATTTGCTACTTTGCCCAAGAAACCAAGGGCACTTTGAAAGGAGAAATCCAGGCACATTCTGTAAGAGCCACAGAAATAACCAGACAACTGTATCTTTCCTTGTAAATATCTTTTGTATCTAATCCATATTGGGTTTGAACTTTTTTCCCCCTCTCCCAAAAAGCAGCAGCCAAAATCAGAAAGCAGGCTTCCTTAAACTTAACATACTTTTTCCCCCTTTTTTCCTTTGTTTTCCCTTTGTTACACAAGTGTTATTCACACCTAAAACCAGCATAGAACCATTAGCATACAAATTACTCAGTGTACTGTATGCAGAAGTCCAAACCCAATGCAGAACCCGATTTCTCTTTAACTGTTGGCGGCTATGATGTATCACTGAGACGTAATTCCCACTGCATGCTATAGAAACAACACTTGACAGCAAATTTCTATGGCATGACATGATTTCAAGCAGGCTTTCCAAAAGTTCATAGGGTTTCTGTATCAACACTGAATGAGGAAAACATTCTTTAAAATCATGATCTTTCCTGCTGTAACAACTGGTTTTGTTAGCATTAGGCCTATAGCATCAATTTTGAACAAACCAAGACAGACGCTTCCTGGCTCTTTCAACGATCCGCTTGCCTTCATCTTTTTCTGTGGGCTTTTCTCCATCATAAAGGACAGCAGTCTCTACAGTTGGAGCACTAAATTGTCCTCGTTCCTTTTTACGCATTTCCAGCCGTATCTGTTGAGTTTCTCCTTTGACCTTTGCATAACAGTAGCCACACAGGACATGTTTCTGTTTCAAGTTTCCACACTCAGGACAAACATCTATGTTCCTCTAAAAAAGACAGTGGAAACAGGAAATTATGTAATTTGAACAATGGAAATGAAAGACACAGGGAACAATCACAAACTACTAAAAATGTTAAATGAAATATGAGAAAAATTCAATTGTCTTTTCAAAATGTATTCTTCCTTGTAAAATATTTTTTCTGTAATGTATTGCTATGCCAAATACTTACTACTAAAAATAGCCTATGAAGTCAATACCTAAATCATCATGCCTAATGATGTCTGGAAGAATAAAGACCTAACAACTCAGATGCACAGAAAGTACAGAACTTTTCCATTTATACTAGCTGTTTAGCTAAAATTCACATGTTGTTGGCTTACACCTGAACTGTCACTGTTTATTTAACCACAGACCACTGTCACGCATGATGAACATACCTGTTACAAAGTATTCTGATGATTACAATGTCTCTTAAGTTTATTTATAAACAAATTCCAGAAAGCTTTTTCAGTTCAGTATTGACTGTATTGACATCAGTAAGATGAACAATGATTGGCATAAATCTTACTCCAGCATGCTTACTTGCCATTAAGAAAATTACTTGCAGTGAGTAAGGTGGCAAGCCTGCAGAAATTTGATAATTACCTTTACTTTTAGAAGCTTAGGGGCGTTTCTTCACCTGCAGCGATTCACTTCAATGGTGTGCCGCGACTTTGGCGCCGCCATCCACAAGATGCTATCCAACAGGCCTGGCGCCTCATTACTTTCTTTGGTGTCATTTATCGGTTGTGGAAGAAAAGCTGGAGCTTGGAGAGCTAGTGCTGGTCCTGAAGGAAAAAGAAAAGCTAATTCATTACAGGCAAGCCCCATTTTCGCCTGCAACCGAGGAAATAAGACACAGATGCAACAGACACTCCCAAAGTGAGGAGGTAAGAGCGGCCAGCGACGCTTCCCCCTGACCCCTCACTATCCCCAGGGTGTGTGCTTTCCTGCTCCAGCCCCCTGCTTCAGCCGTTAAACGGTAAAGATGAGTCCCGTGGCCCCGACACCGCCCTCCTTCAGACAAGAGAACAGGCCGATACCTACCCCAGGGCGGGCTCTGGCTCCTGGAGAAACTCGGCAAGAGGCCATGTTCCAGCTGCCCCCAGCAGCGCTGAAGGAGACCGCGAAGCCGCGGCAGGGGAGACAAAAACATCACCTGAGCCACCATAGCCCCTCAGAGCCCCGCCAAAGCCTCAGAGGAGCACTGAGCATACGCACCTGTCGCTGAGCCTTCTGGGAAACGCGGGGACGCGGACCGGGACTTCAAGTCCCAGCATGCCCCTCGCTGCCAGGAGGGCGCGGCAGCGCCGGGGCACGCCGAGGACTTCAACTCCCAGCATGCCTCACCGCATGCCTCTTGGTCAATCGCGCCCCTTGCTGGCCCGGCGCCGTTCCAGGCATGCTCCGCCATTCGCCACCTTCTCGCCAATCAGCGGACGAGCTGTGTCCTCGTGCCGGAAGCGGGAGGAGCGGCTGCGCCTCCGCAACGGGGGCGGGAGCGGGGAGCAGAGCCTTCTAAAATGGCGGAGCGCGGCTATAGCTTCTCCCTCACTACGTTCAGGTACGCGGGGCGGCGGGAGAGAGCTGTAGGCCCGGGCTCTCGGCGGGCGGGCAGGCCGGCGGGGGAGGGCGGCGCACAGCCTCCGTGTGGGGCGCTTTCCGGCGGTGGGGCAGGACAGAGCGGGGACTTTGCAGAGTCATCGTGGAGCCGGGCCTGCGAGCGTGGGGGGCCGCGGGGGTTGGGCGTGGGGAAAGCGGTGGGGAGCGGGCGGCTTCGTCTTCGCCTGAGGGGGGCATGCACCTTCCAGGGGGCTTCGTGAGCTGAACGGCCGCGGGCGCAACTGGGGGCAGGGGCTGGAGTTGAGGTGAGAGTGCCGGGCCCGCCTCATCTCCACCGCTGACTTCAGGCCCAAGTGCGGCTGCTGCTCGTTGCTGTAAGTCAGAGTCACTGTGGGGCAGCCTCAGGTCGGTCCCCTCACTGGTAGCGCCTGGTGCTTGGTGAAACAGTTTAGGGAACTTAGGGTTCCCTCCCCTGCCATGCTTTAGGCTGGGTCATAATTCTGAGCTAATTGGAAGTGCGTGGTGGTAGCTGAGCTATGGTATTTTGAGAGCTTGCTTCAGAACACACTTTGCAGACGTGGGAATGAAAGAAACCAACAGATGAGTTTTAACTACTTTATTTCCCTTCCTGCTGCCCTTTGCAGGCAGTGCTCATATCTTGTGCACAGCCTGCATGTGGGATGATTGCACGCACAGAATGAATATGCTATTGGAGTGGTACCTATTGAAGTGTTGCTCTAATACATATGCTTAAGATTAATTCAGAGAAAAATACTTTCCATTCTTTTTTTTGACTAACTATTAAGCTATCCAGAATTACATTATAGCTGTACATAGAAAAACTGAATGCAAGAATCTTTGTGCTGTTTTAGGTAAAGCGTCCCCTTAATCTCAGAGGAGAGTAACGCTCTGTAATTGCGAAGTAGATTACAAAAGGCTTGTTGATGTTAAGCAATTGAAGCAGTGCACAATCTAAAATGAGGAAAAGAATCTTCTTAGTGGATGGATGCACCTGAACACACAGCTTTACTTACATGGGTTGAATTCATTTGTTCTTGGAAATGGTTTCCTAAGGGAGTTACAAACATTTTGTACTGTATGGAAAGAGTACGTGCTCTGAAACATGAAGCCATTTGATTTTACACTCACATGGAAGAGAATACACTTCTTTATGCTTTCCCTCATTCACCTGTTCCTTGTACTAATAATTATTTATTTTAGCTTGTACTTACTTTTAAAATATTTTGCTGATGTTCTGTATATTTTAATTACTGGCATAGAAAACTATGGCTATGGTTTGTTAGTGTTTTGTAGCAGAGAAGATGGAATTAATACTTTGTCACCTTTATACACTGTTTATTCAGTAATATAAATATTCGGTGTATAAATAACTATACTAATTGATTATTGCTTGCTTGCTTTTTTCTAACTCTTCTAAGCACTGAATTATGTAACTTTCTATTTTACTTCTGCACCTGTTAACAGCAGTGTCTCAAATACAGCCCGGAGAATAGATCCCACTTGCAAAATCACTTGTCCAGTGAATACTGCTCTGTGCTGTCCTTTTCCCCGGGGATCAAGAATGGACCCCCTGATCCCCCTCATTCTGGATGAGTGAGTTTGTTAGGCTGATACTGGCTGCTCTGTTCTGATGATTTTGCACCCATTACTAGAACACCACAGATCATTAAAACAAAATGCCTGCGGATGGAACGGGAGCTGTTTCTATCTTGTGCCATTGACCTGGTCTGTGCTTATCAGGCAAAAAGAGTAGCTGTTTTCCTTGTATCTTTCAGCAGTGGGCATCACTGTCTTGAAAACTTCTGCAAATCATACCATGTGTATGTATGGTATATACCATACCAAATGTAATGTCATTTCAGTAGAAAGTCACGAGACACTTTGAAGATTTTTCCCTACTGAGTGGAAAACCTGTTTAAAGTGGTGTAGTGCTGGAGAACAGACATGCCCTTCAACCTGCATCCCAGTCACTGCTCCTGATCTGAGACACATTAGCTTTCATCAGGATTGTAGGCAAGTGCTGTATGAGTATCCCAGTAGTACTGTGTGGCAGTGAGTTCTGTGCTGAACCGGTCTAGTTCCTTTAGAAACTGTTATGAATCTTCAGACTTGCAGGGTTTAGTTGGTGGAATCTGATTAGAATACGCTGATACTAGGTGTAAAGCAGCTTAGAGAAACAAGTTAGCATCAGAAAAGTCATGGGAAAGATTTGAGCATGTCAGAATTGTTTACTTTTGCATTTTCCTTTCTAGCCCCTCTGGAAAGCTTGTTCAGATTGAATATGCTTTAGCTGCAGTGGCTGCAGGAGCTCCATCGGTTGGGATTAAAGGTATGTTCAGAAAATAACTTCTTTAGCAAAGGATTCAGGATCCTGAATATCGTTGGAGAGAACTAAAATAGTTTCGATGATGCACTGGGTCTTTGTTCATTTTGCCTTCTATTGCATATTTTTTCTCTCAGTGGATTTTAATTTGTTATATTGGGTTTAATTTTATTTTTTTTTCTTCTGCAACTCAGTAAGAGGGAAGGAAGCATAGAGCTTCATGCTAGGAGAAGAGAATTGTGTGGGTGATTTTGGAGACACTCAACTGGTAGAAGTAGACATCTTTTTTTTTTTTTTCTTTAATGTTCCTGTCTCTTAACTAAGTCCAACTGTGTGTCTATATATATAAAAATTACACAAAAAGTTAATTCAGCTGCTCAGTTATTAATATGTGCTTTAGAATCTTTAGAATGGGGTTTTGGGAGCTGTATGATTATTTAAAATGACAAACGAAGTGTTGAGTGGATTCATCAAAGTATCTGTGTTTAATGTGGTTGTAAACTTGAAGGGTTTTTTAAAAAGGGAGAAGAAAAGTTCTTTACGGTCAGATAAATTTATTCTGTGTTTTGAGTGCTTTCCATAATTTTAGTTTAATACTAAAAAGAATTTCAAAAATCTTGTTCCTTTCCAGCTGCAAATGGAGTGGTATTGGCAACTGAGAAGAAGCAGAAGTCTATCCTTTATGATGAAAGGAGTGTCCACAAAGTAGAACCAATTACCAAACATATAGGTTTAGTGTACAGCGGTATGGGTCCAGATTATAGGTATTACAAAATTTTGTTTGGTCACCATTTAGATACATTTTCCTGCAAGAAATGTAAGAAACAGATGGCAATTAGCTGTTTCATTCTAAACATATGGCATAATATTATATTGTACTACAATGTATATAAATTCCACTTTAAGTTTTTCCTTATAATTCAATACCTTGTCAAATAACCTTATATCTAAAGTGAGTAGGGAATGAACAGCAGTGTAATTCAACTGTAGTTTCAGTTTTAAGTATTTCAGAGATTACACGGTTGATAAAGATAACCCAGCGCGGTCTGTGTTTTCTTACGTTGTTGTAACACCAGATATATCAACTCCTTAGGACAGTATTTATTATGAGTTTTCAGTTTGGGTTGTAACAACTAGTTGGAATTTCTTTGACATGCTAATGTTGTCTTTGTTTTTAGAGTACTTGTGCACAGAGCTCGGAAGCTGGCCCAGCAATATTATTTGGTTTATCATGAGCCTATTCCAACAGCTCAGCTAGTACAGAGAATTGCTTCTGTGATGCAGGAGTACACACAATCTGGGTATGTAGTTTTCTGAATTTTGAAGTTTCTTAGAAAGATAACATTGAAATGCAATGCATAACAACTACCTAGCGATTCCATTTTTTGTGTCAAAGAGGCAGTTAGTTTTTCAATGGAAAGAGTGTCCACTAAAAGCGGGCTGGCGAGAGGACTGCTGGCAGCAGGTGAGATAGGGTCTTCATATCTTGCAAACACACACATCAGACCAGGCAGTGTGCTTTTGGTTTTGTACTGTTGGTTGCCTAGTCAGTCATTCCTGATCACAGCTCTGGGCTGGAGGGAAGGTTAATGCATACAAAATTATTCAGTCACCTTTGGGTTTCACTGAATGAATTTCACACAAGAGCTGTGTTTTTTCAGTTTGAGGTTTTTTTTTTTGCTTGTAGTGGTGTTCGTCCGTTTGGTGTATCACTGCTAATATGTGGCTGGAATGAAGGGCGGCCCTATTTATTTCAGTCAGATCCATCCGTAAGTATCTTACGTTTGTAAATTCTGCTGCTTTTATAAAACATCTAAAACTTCATATGTGCTCCTGAAATACTTTCTGTGTAAGAATGCAGGGCTAGAACAAAAGATCCCTTAACATCAGAAGTCAGAATCAGCCGTTTCAGTAGGTGCTTGGAGCAAGCCTGGATCTGTAGGTGCCTACATGTTCCTGTCCTGTTTGAGGGATGGCATCTGTTTTTGCAGGGTATCACCACCCTTTTTCATGCCTTCCCACTTAGTTGGTAGTGCCAGTAAGAGCAGCACTGCAGGTGCAGCAGGTACCAGGAAAAAAAAATTGACTGCTTATGCTGCTCAAATAGTCATTCCCTAAACTGGGTGGAAGTTAGGCCAAATTCTGTTGCACTGTGAAATCTAATGCATATGCTTTAAATTAACCACTGTAATTAAATACTAAGTGACTTTATTTGCTGTTTGCACTGCATATCTGAAAAACTATCCTTTGATGCATGTGTGAGTTGTAATGCTTTACATCTGACAGAAAATGTGGTTATTGTAGTGATCATTGATAAGCTTCAGAAATTTGAATTATTACCTGGTGCTGAAATGTAAAAAGCAAAATGCAGGTGCCCTGTGTAAGGCAGCTTGATTGAGGCATAGAGCTGCTGATGGCCTTCATGCCAGAGGAAAGAAGTGGTGGCTAAATAGCCTAGTAGTACCTAAGATAAATCAGATGGCTGATTTGGAGCAAGTTGTTTACAGTACTTAATCTTAAAAAAAATATAAGGGGTGAACCTGAGGAAAGATCTGACTGTGTTCATTCTCAAGGGCAAACGTACTATTTCTGTTTAAGTAATCCCAAATCAAAACTATGCTAATAACTTAATTCATTTTTCAAAGTAGTGAGAGGATGAAAACAGGTGGAACCCTGTACAAATGTTCTGTACATTTTCACAACATATGTTTCCATATCAAATTAGTCTGAATGTGATCCAAAACAGTCTCCTATATTCTCTGAACATTGTGTGTTCATAATTGCTTCCATACTTTTTACCAAGTAACTGAATACATGTCTGACCAAATCACGCAGAACAATTCAATGGATTATTGCTTTTACAGGGAGCTTACTTTGCGTGGAAAGCAACAGCGATGGGCAAAAACTACGTCAATGGGAAAACATTCCTTGAGAAAAGGTAATGTATTTGATACTTGTCGGGAAGGATACTCTGTTTTGTTCAGGTTCCATGTTAAAACTGCAAAAAAAATGCACACTTTTAAAACTTTGTTCTGATAATCTTAAAATACTTAAGATAAGATGCTTCCAGTTTCTTATTTATACATGCACAGGAAATTTGTTGTATTTAAACTCAAACTTCTGTGTTTATGGAGAATTATTTCAGTGCAATAAACACTATATTAAACATACTTGCAAAAATATTGTTCTGTACAGTAGTGACACTTTTCAGATTTCAAATATATTATTCAAATAATGTTGACTATTAATTTCACAGTGCTTACAAATAATATTGGTATAAGAAATAGAAGATTTTAGTAGTGTTTGGGTTTTTAGAAACTCCAGGTTTATTAGGATTTGGAAAGATAGTTGTCCCATGAACTTCTATTTACAGATACAATGAAGATCTGGAGCTTGAAGATGCCATTCATACAGCTATCTTAACACTAAAGGTTAGCAAAATACTTGAGAAGTAAGTTCATTACTCTTATGACATCACTGATGATTCACTGAACAGTTTTTTCTTTAATAGGAGAGCTTTGAAGGGCAAATGACAGAAGACAACATTGAAGTCGGCATCTGTAATGAAGCTGGTTTTAGGAGGCTATCTCCAACTGAGGTTAAGGACTACTTGGCTGCAATAGCCTAGTAGAAACCAGCAAGACTGTGTGATTCACACAAAGGTCTTTTTAATTTTGGCTACTTAAATGTTTTTGTTTGCAGTTTTTGCATATGTATTTGTACATGGTTTGTCTGAGAGATTTTTTAAATATCATGGATGCAAATGCAACAGTCCTAATACATGGAATCTTATTACAGGTAATTCCCTTGATACATGGAATCTTTGTACACAAAATGCTGTACAAAATGTAAAATTATAATGACAGCTTGAAAAAGGCTAAAGAATAAAATTTGAAGGCCACAGTTCTGGGGGAAGGTGTCTCTGTGTCTCTCTAATCACAGCTTGTTTATCTGCAAAAAGCTGAGACTTCAGTATCTTTATTGTTGAGGAAACAGAATCTTCCACATACAGCCATGATAAACTCATGTTAGACCTTCTCTTAAAGAATTTAAATGTTGAGTGGACAGGATAATTTTTTCACTTTGGAATATTGTTTAAATGTTAAGTAACTTCCAAAACAGGCGTTATCTGGTGTTACAGATCATGTACTTTCACAAAGAGGCAGAACCATTTCAGTGTGACCTGTCATCTATCTACTGGAGCATCTCTGCTCTGTCCTTGTGTCTCAAGAACTTGTTTTCTACTGTGTTATTTTTGTGGCCCTAGAAATTGCACCTTTCCAACCCTGAAATATTGTTAGAAATAATGGAAGTAATAACTGAAAACTAAATGTATTTATCACAGTCAATAAAAATTCAACAGCAAGATGAGAATATATAATGTAATTACTTTATCCCTTGAATTGTGCTGAAGTATTTTCCAACTTGCAAGGTAACTCTGAAGGTGCAGTAATGAACAGAACACTTAATGTGTGGGTGTTTGTATCAATACATTTGTTACATGTGTAGAGTAATTCAGGCTATATTGATACACAAAACTTACTGCAAAAGAAACAGAATAAATATATGTACTATTTTCAGCAGAAGTCTGTTTTTTAAAAGCAGGCTTTTAACCGTTCTACTGTTTGCTGATTTTCTTTTAAAGCAGTCAATAATGAACTGGGAGCAATAGCTGGATCACTCTGCTTGTAGTTAAGGTTAAGCAGGTATGGGAGCAGCCTGACAAGTTACATGGTAGCCAGCTGTAGTTATGTAGTTAGTCTGTAGTAAGCAGTGTGTAAGCTAATCTGTTCTTTTCAGTGTCTGTTGTCTGATGTTTTATGTTACCATTAGATAAATAAGAATTTCTGACACTTGCCATAAATTAAGTTTTTTTCTTAATGTCAGAAATAAAAGCTATGTCCAAACAATGCATTAAGATACACTCCAGATCACTTTTCGAGTATTTTACTCTGAAAACCAGTTCATGCTCCGATTCTTCTAGAGAAACAACTAGGAGTTGAAACTGGAGAATTTTATATTACTACATCTTCAATTTAGAAAATTTATACCCATTCTTTTTTTAATGCTATATAAATATTTAAAGGAGTTTTCTATATGAGAAAATGTAGGTTATGTACTTCAGAAAATGGTTATGTCAATTGCTTAGAATAGTAACTACATTGTATCTAGTACTTAAAGGGAGCCTTTAAACTGCAAGGAACTAATTTACATCTCTATTCAAAATCCTTGGGATTTAAGTAAATAGTAATTTTAATTTGGAAATGTATTTCTCACTTCAGCAGTGAGAGATACTAGTGCAATGAAGTAACAAACTGATGTTGCGGTCATTTTCAAAAAGTGCAGTTCTTTTTTTAGCTATACGATGCTAGCTTTGTATTTTATAAAATCACTGTATGAAGTGTGGCAGGTGGGGAATAAAGCTGACCAATACAGTTCATTTATGAGAAACAACAAATTATAAAAGCTTGATTACTTCAGCTGGCCATCAACTAGGACTTTCCTAATGCAGTCAGCTGGAAAAAGAGACACTGGTCACTTAAAGGAGGTAATGTTCTTGATTTGCATCTTGATCTGCTAAGGAGGAACTCGGGACAGGGATGCTTAAGAGAACAGAATTTCCTTGGGCTTTATTTAACTAGTAGGATCGGGATCTGGGAGCAGTATCACTATTCCATGCGGTTCATTCTTTCAGTAGGTTCCAATACGACAGAAGGAAGAAGTGCAGGTTTGTACTTGATTTGGCTACTGTCGCTTCGCAGGTGGTGTGCAGTCATCGGGACAAGCAGAGAGAGTTCCTGGCGGTAGGCACCGGTGGCCAGCTGCGGCTAGGCGGAGGAAGGGGGGCCTGGCCGGGAGCAGTGCTGCAGCGGGGGGAGGCCGGAGGCCGCGGGGATGCAGTAACGCGCGGCGGGCACCGGCTCGCGTTTGGCGCCGGATGGTCTCAGGGCCCGATGTTGTTACCTGAACTTCGCGGACCCGACGCGCCGTGTTTTTTTCTACCCAGCTGGAAGTTAAAGCCCGAGGCTGGCAGGTCTCCGGCCTCAGGTAATGTCCTTGCTCCTTAAAGGCTTGTCGGTATGAAATACGCGTGTTTAGTTGAGGCCCCGCGCCGGGGAGGGCTGGGGCCGGCGGCGAGGCGGGTGCGGCGCTGTCCCCGCCCGGCGGCCCCGCGGGAGGTGCTGGGCCGGGCCGAACCGCGCCGGCCTGGGGCTCCTGCCGCTATCCGGGGCGCAGGTGGCCGCCGCCGGGCTGTAAGTACGGGCTGCGGGTGCCGGGGAGGGAGCGGGGCTCGGGAGCGCCCGGAGAGGTGCTGGTAGCGCCCCGGGGGTGTCTGGGGAGGGGGAGCCTTGGCGGCTGGTAGCGCCCCGGGGGTGCCTGCGGAGGGGGGGCAGCCCGCCGAGTCCCGCTGCCGCCCTGCCGGGGAAGGCGTGTGGGCTGAGAGCAACGCGCCGGGGCCGGCCGCCGAGGGTCCGCCCGCATCGCCGGGACGGGCCTGGGGCAAGCGCCGAGGGCACCCTGCCCTCACCTAAGATGGCGCCGCGGCCTCCCCGGCGCCGCTCTCACGTGATGGCGGAGCGGTGGGAAGGGGCGGGGCAGCGTGCGGGGAGGGGCGGCGGTCGCCGCCGAGGGGAGGTGCGGGGTAGCGCAGGGGATGAGGGGCCGGGGCGCGCGGGCTGGCGGGCTCCGTATAACGGCGAGCGTTTGTGTTAGGGCCTTCATCTGAAGGAGTAGTTCCTCTTCTGAGGCTTTGTGCTTGGTAGTGAGGCCGCCTCGCAGTTGTGCTGAAGTAATAGTTGGGCTTGTGGGTTTTTTCCTTACTTCCACTGAAAAACTGGAAGCAAGCTTTGTCTTGAAGACTTTTTATGTGTGTAGAAGTTGAAAGTGTTGTGGTGAGAGGTGCCAAAGCAGTAACCGCGGGGTTTTACTCGTTTTACGTATAAGAGTAAACCTGTGGCGATGGTGAGGACTCTGGAGGGAAGGGCTGATGCCAGTGGCTGCCCTGACCCAGGAGAGAGCTGGTGGGTCATGTTGGAAGCCGTTAGGCTGCTTAGTTGAGAAGAAGGGGGAGATCTGGGGGATGCTGGGCCTTGACCATGCCAATAGCAGTTAATGCTGACTGTATTTGATCTTGTGCTTAATGCAAGGGTATTTTCAATTGCTTGAAGACCCAGGCTGCGGGTTTGTACAGGCAGAGCCTGTGATAGGACACAGGCCGCATGCTGTTGCTCCTTTTCAGCTCAAGCTGTGTTTGTCTTTCCCTTTAATGCCAGTTTGCTTCAACACTCAGCTTGGGACAAGATTACAGGAGCATGTGTCTGTACTTGGGAGTCAAAATTGATTCATTTCACTGCTCATAGTGGCAGTTTACCGCCTGTCATAAAAAGTGGTAATTGTCTTCTGTGTGGTATTGAATCCTACATTTTTCAAAACCAGCCCACATTCAGTTAAGTAATTCCTATCATGCTTTTCTTAGGAATGTATACTAAAGTAATATGGATGCAAAGGAATAGTCTTAACTGGATGCAACGCAGGAAATTTTTAGTAGAACTAGAAAACGCAGAGGTTTCTAGATCCTCCTGGCTCTAGAATTATGAATTGTAGTCTGTTATGATGCTGTGTGATGTTGAAACTTTGCCAGGAGGTTGTTAGGGGCTCATTCACTGAGTTGTGCAGGGTAGGTTGGAAGCTGGAGAGGACAGATCTGTGCTGCCTGTAATTGTAAAATACAGTGGGCTTCCTCTATGCTGTGTTAAAATACTTGCTGGGAGCCAGACTTCACAGTTCTTATGTGTGCCTGTAAGCATGGTGGCTAGTTTTTATATGTTAATGGTAACTGTGGTGAGAGGGAGAGGCAAGATTTGCCTAAAGCATCAACAGGATTTCTAATTTTGCTCTGAATGGCAGCTTTTCCAAATGACCTGTGAGAGTTGCGGTCTTACTAAGTGACTAACTCGGTGAAGGGCTCACGTGTGTGTGCAAAAAGCAAAAAATTACAAGGGGCGTATGGAGACTTGAAAGCTGCTGTTCTCCCTTGCTGAGAACAGAGGTCTTCTGAGGCTGCAGGCTGGACCCCCAGAGGCAAAGGAAAGGAATTGAACTCTTCAGTGGAACTTGTGCTGAGGTTCCTGATGCTTGTGCTTTACAATAGTGGTAGCTATTGCACTAAATCTACTGCAAAGCTCCAGAGTATGCTGTTGCAAAGACCTCTTTTGACTGTTTTTATTCTTGGTCATGCAATAACAGTTTTCTCTTTTGCTGTCACTTGGTAGGAATAATGTTTCCAACATGTCTGTGCAGTCGCTGCTTTGTGAAAGGATTGCTGTTGCCAAAGAATTGATCAAGAGAGCGGAAGCCCTTTCCAAGTCACAGAAAAGGAAAGTGGAAGGTGGGGCAAAACTATGTGGCAAACTGAAGGCCGAATTAAACTTCTTACACAAGGTGGAGGCAGGGAAGGTGGCCATTAAAGAATCCCATCTGCAGAGTACGAACCTTACCCATCTCCAAGCCATTATTCAGTCAGCAGAGAACCTGGAGGACGTTGTCAGTGTCCTGCATGTCTTTACTTATGAGGACAGGTTTGGAGACAAACAGACACTGGTGGTAGATGTTGTTGCAAATGGAGGTCACACGTGGGTGAAGGCCATTGGTCGGAAGGCTGAGGCTCTGCATAACATCTGGTTGGGGAGAGGCCAGTATGGTGACAAAAGCATCATTGAGCAGGCAGAGGACTTCCTGCAGGCAAGCCATCAGCAGCCAGTGGAGTACAGCAATCCCCACATAATCTTTGCATTCTACAACAGCGTGTCCAGTCCTATGGCAGAGAGACTCAAGGAGATGGGAATATCTGTGCGAGGAGACATTGTTGCTGTGAATTCACTGGCAGAGCCATCTACAGAAAACAAGCACCTTAGTGCCAGTGAATCAGATGAAGAAGGCCCTGAACTCCTGCAGGTGACCAGAGTAGACCGGGAGAATCTAGTGGCCAGCATTGCTTTTCCAACCCAGATCAAAGTAAACACGTGCAGTAGAGTTAACTTGGACATCACTACCTTAATAACCTATGTCTCTGCTCTGAGCTATGGTGGCTGCTACTTCATCTTCAAAGAAAAAGTGTTAACGGAGCAAGCAGCCCAGGAGAGGAAGGAGAGAGTCCTGCCTCAGCTGGAGGAGTTCATGGAGGGGAAAGAGCTCTTCGCCTGTGAATCTGCTGTCAGAGATTTTCAGTCCATCTTAGAAACACTGGGAGGACCTGGGGAGAAAGAGCGAGCTGCATTGCTTATTAAAAGAATTAATGTGGTGCCAGATCAGCCGTCTGACCGTGCCTTAGGACTAGTAGCTAGTTCAAAAATCAACAGCCGTTCTCTAACCATTTTTGGAACAGGAGACACTTTAAAAGCCATCACCATGACTGCAAACAGTGGTTTTGTGAGGGCAGCGGCTAACCAAGGTGTCAGGTTCAGTGTTTTTGTCCATCAGCCACGAGCATTGACAGAAAGCAAAGAATCTGTTGCCACACCTTTACCAAAGAGCTGCCCACCTGATAATGGACTATAAGTCATTAAATGAGTTAGTCATTGAAATATTGCAGATGCTGCAGTGGAGGCATTGGAGAAATGAAAGAATCATAACAATACATTTTTGGGTGTGTATCAGTGAAAGCAGTAACTGTAGCAGCGGGAGGGCTCCTCAAGGGATTTGCAATAGCTTTACTTAATCCTTGGGTGGTTTTTTTTTTGTTCAGCTGGCCATTAATTTATTCAGTAAGGTAATAAGATTTCAGAGAAAATTGTTAACTGGCTTGCAGTATATTAATTGTATCCATCCTGATTAAAAAAGTTCATTTAAAGCACAGTTGCTGTTGTGCCCTTGTCATTTTTGTCTTTTCCAAGAGATTAATTTCAGCACCTTAGAAGGGCTTCAGTGGAACTTAAATCTTTCTTTCACCAGTCCTATTCAACTGAATTGTTTGTTACTTCAGAGGCACCTTGTGTACAGACCTGTACCTCTTTGGGTGTATGCTGTTTTGTGAAGACGTGACTAGTAGCCGTGAATAGAAACCAAATTAAACCTTCCTTCTTTTACTAAAGGAACCTCTATGTACACCATGTTACGCTGTTACAACAGCTTTGAAATACCTGGAGAAAGCAGTTGAAATCAGAGTTTATTGGCACTAATATGTTGTGACTCTTGGGTGAAACTGGACAGCTGGCAGTAGCAGGCCAAGGAGGCAAACCTGCTTCCCTGTTCTCTTAGCAAGTGCAAAGTCTTGCTGGGTGCAAAACCCGTCTTGAGGCTTCAAGTAACAAAATCCTTCTGAAGTGAGCCAGCATCCAGGTAGTTTTTGATATTAGTGAGCCCTCTGCGAAGGACTCATTGTGTACTTGAATTTGGCTTGGTTGCTTGAGGATTACCTGAAACAAAGCCTCACAGAGGTCCTTTAGTGTTGGCATGGTGGTGGAGGAGGAGGTTTGTGGGGCAGATTGTTAAATGGTAGTTTGCCCTATAGTAGAGAGAAGATTTTTCACTGTTGTTGTAATTGCTGGTTTTACTCAAATGTGTAGAATAATTTTTTAATTATTATTCACCCCCACAGGAGAGAGTTGCTGTTTTAGAAGTCTTTCTAATGTTTTCCTGTATGCTGTCATGATAGCACTTGCTATTTGATGTTAATTTGCATCAGGTTCCTAGTGGAAAATACTGAGGTGTCAGTGAACCTCTTGGCCCTGAGTGATGTATTTTATCAGGTCAGTGAAAGAGATACCCACTGAATGTGTTATAGGCTGTTGTTCAAAAGGATAGCATCATTGTGCAGTTTATAGTTCAAGCAAAGAATGTTCTCCTGCCTCTTGCCACTCTGCTCTAAATTTCTTCCTGAGTAGAAAGTAATTGTGGTGCTGCCCTTAGCTATAGTCTCTACCTATTTCTTTCTGTCTCCGGTACTCTGGTACACTCGACCGGTGTAAAGATACTGGCATGCCAGCAAAACCAATTTGCATGCCTCTTTCAGCTGAGTAAGCTTAACTCCAAGGAGCAAAAGCATACTTTTTGTTGGTATAACCTTTGCTCTGCTCTGTTCCTACTATGCCTGTAAGTTAACCTGTTAGGAGTTAGGCAGCATGAGGATACTGGTTGTCTTTACTTGTAACTGTTTACAATGCAGAGGGCAGTCTGCTCTTCACCTGGCCCTTGTTTCTGCTAGTCACTGAGGTGGTTCATGGGGTTTGTTAATGTGGGTGGAACTGGATTTTGGTTTTTGCTGCTTCAGCATCCAGTCTTCTACCTGCCAGTTTCACAGTTCTCCCTTGGTGAGCTGTTCTAACAAAAACATCTAGCTATTTCCTACAGTCTTGACACAGTGTAACAAAACCTCATGGCAGGATACATCCCCCACTGTATCCATTAATTTTTCTGAAAGTTCTGAAGGGAAAAGGGGCCAAACATAATGAAACAAAATAACTAATAAGTTGTCTGTGCTACAGAAACACAAGTCTGCCTTCGTAATTAACAGTGCAAGCTCCGTCATATAGGAGCTTAGGGAGATAATTGCTTTATCGTGGCATGATGGATTTACCAGACCACAACCACAGATGCTGGTGAAATGTTACAGTGCTATAAACAGCTGGAAGGAGAGGTGCCTTTCATTTCTGCCATGAGAGCTCTTACTCTAGACATCACCCTGGGCACTTGTGTGATGTCTTTCCTTTGTGGTAGGTGTGGAAATACAGGTGGGAGAAGCTGTGGAGAGTAAGAATGAAGTGTGTCTCTCAAAACTGTGTGTGTCTGATACCAGAAGTCCTAAAGAAAGGTACAAGAAACCACCTAGTGAATAATTTATGAACAAACAACCTGGGTGAGAGGAGTCCTTTTTGTTTGCAATGCAGAGCTTTAAAAGCTGAGGTCCCAACAGGCAGCTTACTATTCATCACTGATTAAGCTGTTTTACAGTCTTACAGAATATACTTCAAGGTAAGTGCATGGTAACAGTGCACTTATGCATTGTAATTCATTATGGCCTTTTAAGAACTAATCCTTTGTATTTAGGCTACTTTTAATTTGCTTGCAGCCTTTCTGCCCTGATAAGGGTTTTGAACGAGTAAATAGGAGAGAGCTGCTTCCTGCTACAACTCTGAGACTGTATCCCATTCAGTCCTCTTGAATAGCCTCTTGGGCACCCTCTAAAGAGGTTTCCCCAATCCAAGGATGAGGGGGCAGTGACCTGCGCTCTGACATGGTAGATGACCCAGAGAAAGGAGTGAAAAGCAAGTGACTTGTGTTTGCCTAGATTAGAAGTGAGTGAGCTCCACTTGCTGTATTTCTTCACTCCTGCTGCTGCAGAACCAGCTGACTTGTTTTGTGTGACCATTAAGTGCTACTCTGTTTAAAAGCCTCTGTATCTGGAGCCATCATGTGATAATTTTTTTCATTACCAGTCATTTATGCCCAACACAGTATTAATTATTTAATCCATTTTCTTTCTTTTACTGATTTTATGACCAAATAAGTGATATTTTAGGAATACAAAACTCTAGAAATTATCTCCATGCCAGTGTGCACCTTGAGAGGTTTTTTATGTGTCTCCCTGTTGCAATAAAAGTTCAGAATGTGGACTTTTATTTTTTAATAAAAAAAGGTATTTTTACCTACAATGGTTTTCTGGCTTATTGGTCAAACAGGAGTGCAATGCTGACAGAGTGTAAGAATTGCTTGATAAGATGAAACCTGAAACTGAATGCTGACTTGGAACCAAAATGTGTTTTAATTGTCATATCTGGTGGCTTTTGTATTTTCTTCTAAGATATTGGTGATCTACATATATAAACCAGTGTTCTGGTTTGGTGCATTTAGAGCTTCTATTTAATTTCACAAATGGGGGATAAGACGTGGGACTTCCCTTATTTATGACTTTAAAAATGAGTAATCAGAAGATACCCAATTATGTTTGAAATTAAGTTGAAAAAAAAAACAAAACCCAACACTGCTTATCCTTTCTTTCTAGTATCACACAGCTGCTTTGTCTACACCGCTCCAGGCACTCAGGGATAGGGACATCTTCCTTGCTGCTGTGTTTTTTTTGGTGGTTTTTTTTTTTTTTTTTTTTTTCCCATGGAATTTGTCAGCATGATGTTCTTTGGCAAAGATGGATTCCCAAACTGTTTTGGAGAACCTTGTTCTTCTGGCACTTTCTATTTTATGTTACCTCTGTATGGTTCCATGGTCTCCTGAGGACAGCCAGCATTGCTTTTCTGTGCAGCGCTCAGCCTGTTCTCTGCTCCAACAGTAAGATTACCAAACAAGGAACGTTGCGATTGATGTCAGGCAGTACAAAGTACTGGCATTGTATATGAGAAATCAATAGGTAAGTTAAGCAGTTAATACATTTGTGTGTCTAATTTAGCTTCTATGGTTTTGTCAGAAAAAGGTTGTGTTTCAAACTGTTCCCCTCACCTGGTGATGCCTTCAGCAGACTTAAAAGCAGTCTGCTGAATTCTTCTGGAGCCTGTCTGAAAACTTTCACAACCCCGTTCCTAGTTCCTGAAAACTGAATGTAGGCTTGGTTGCAACGAAAATAAAACTAGAAAACACAAACATCGGTTGTTCTAAATAACTTTGGAGGAGACTTCGAAAAAAATACCCTAAAATCTTTTCTTGTTAAAGTGCTGCGAGGAAAGGGTTTACAATGACAGAGCATGTAGTTGCAATGACATTTTTTATTTCAGGTTATCATGCAAGCAAAACAGCACAGGTCACCTGTTACCTAATCAACCTGGTAAAGTAAGCAAGAGTTAGATTGGATTCTTGACCTGCAGGCTGTGGTTACAGTTTTTCTGCAAGCTGTGGTTTTAGGAACTGCTCTGCCATCCAGCTTGCTGCGGGCGCTGTCTATGTGTTCTTTTATGGTGAAATCAACTCTGTAGGTACATGTGGCTGTTGCTTTTCCATCAAGTTTTAATGTTGCAGTTCATTCTGGAGTAAAAACAGAGAGAATGAATGTAGAACTACTACTTCAAGTGACAGAACTGCTTGGAATTCTGCCTTTGGAGCTTTGCAAATTGTTTCCTATGAACACCATGGAAATTAAGATTGTTCCTACATCCTATTGTAAAGAACAAGCAAACAAAAAGACACCCCTCCTCAAGCCTTCATTGTTCAGAAAGTCCTTCTGTCCATTTAAAAGATCCTTACTTATATTAACATTTCTTTAAAAAAATCACAAAGAAAACCCAATTCCCCCAAACCAAACCAACCAAATAAAATAAAAACCAGGCAAAAGAATTAACAACATCTGATAAGGAAGCTGTGTCCCTTTATCCATTAATGAGGCTGAGTGCATGATAAAGCAGCTCACTGTGGTAATAAGAAACATGGAGACACAGGGCACAGAAGTTTACACTGCAGTGTAGGTACCAAAATCCAGGGGCTAGAGAAGCAAGTAGCATGAGTGCTTGATAGTATTTTTTTTTTTTTCTGAGGTTTATCACCTCCATTTACTGAAGTATTTGAGGTCTTAACACTGCCCTGGTGCTAACAGTAGTGAAGGTGATGGAATTATGGAATTTCTTGAGCTTATTGTAAACTGCCATAGCATTTCCTTGCATTGGTGGTAGTAATGCTGTCTAATTTCAGACATTGCTCCATTTTCTGAAATCACACTGGACGTAGTATTATGATTTCCAGTTTTCCTAGCACAGACATAGTCCTAAATACAGTCAGTAAGTGGGAGAATCGAAGCAAAAACATTTCAAAGGAAATGTTTACAAGGTGAAACACTCTCCAAAGATGAGGCAGCTGATGTGAACATGAGTGAATGAATATGGAAGGTTAAGTCGGTGTCAGATTGTCCTGCTAGCCAGACTAGAATCATGGCAAGAATTGGCAAAGGTGGGGGAAAAGTAATTTTTTGGCATATCCTCTTCCATGCTGTGTGCCCTGCTGTGAGCTCTGGAGAAGTACTGATAGCTCTAAGGGACAACGAGTAGAGCCTTTGAATGTGGCACTGTTCAAAATGAGATCTTTGGGTGAGGTATCGCACAACCTCCTTGCAGGTGAGAGCTCCTTATAGACGGATGATATGACAGACCCTCTGCTGCTTTGCAGGCACTGAATTTCTGACGACTCTTCAGGTTTTTCTTCTGTAGGGGTTAATTTGGCCCATCTTTATGGAGATGAGGTTTACCAGAGTGAAATGTCACTGAGGCAGACCACAGGCCTTCATAACAACTAAACTCTACCATATAAATCTGGTTTGGTTTTGATTTTTGTTTGTTTGTTGTTTTGGGTTTTTTTCCCACATCAAGAACGCACATTATAAGACAGCATTAATTAAATCCACAAGAAAAACCTCTTTCATGGAGAGGGGGGGTGCGACCCACTTACTTCACATACAGCTGTAAAGTCATTTATCCATAATAACACTGTTCATCTTAAGGAGTCTCAACTTCCTTTCCATTACTAGCCATTTATTTATGTTTTTGGAAGGAGGAGAGGAGCAGAAGGTGGCTAGATCTCTGTCATGTCAGAGAGCCTACCAGACACAGACTATAAGGAAAAGAAATATTTTTTACATTATGCCCCATGAGTGCAGGAAAGGTAGGGGCACTGGAGTAACAAAATTAGGATAGCAATAACATGGACAATCAAAGACAAAATGGGTCTTACCAGGTATTTCAGTGATTGACTCCTGAGTTGGTTCAGTGCTTGGCTCCACACTCGGCTTGAGGGTGGGTTCAGTACTTGGCTCCCCGCTCAGCTCCCAAGTGGCCTGTTCACCTTCTTGCACACCAGTGTTCCCAGCTTGTTCTGTGCCTTCCTCCTTGTAGCGGTCTCTGCTGTAGTCCAGGGGGAGCTCTGTGCTTGGTTCCACGCTGGGGTCTCTGCTTTGCTCTGCTCTTGTTACCTCAGGCACAGGGATATCTACAAATAAAATGAAAGGAATTTATGTCGATGAGGAGGATGGTTTGAAAAGCCAAGTTACTTACGGGGCTATCTAACATGTTCATAGCTGCTTTTATAGATTAGAGAGACCAAGCAGGAGTTTGAGGAGAGGGAAAAATAAATCTGGGAATAAGTGCACTCTGGAATGTGAATCTCATTTCAAATTGACAAAGATTGATTTGCCAATACATTTTTGACTCACCTCCTGCCTTTACCAGATCGAACAGAATCAGAGCCAGCAGTGCTGAAAGGATCGTCATCTTTTCCAGCATGGTTACCTAAATGCAACGTTAAGCACAAGCGTTTAGAGTGAAACTTGAAGTACGTATTGGACAGAAAGCCCTGGGTATTTAAAGGTAAGCTCATATCTCTGTGCGCTTTGGCATCTTCTCGAAAATAACAGGTTGCAAAAAGCAACATCCAAATTACATTCTCAAAATGAATTTAGGACCCATCAGGGTTTGTAATCAGTCAGTTCCTGCCCTTGCTACAGGGTGAGATAACCTTTACTGCAAGCAGTAAAGGACATTGAGGGCAGAGAGGTGGGCCAGTAGTGGCCCCAGACTGCAGGAGCACCAACAGTGGTGTCACTGCGTGCCTCTGGCAATGCTGGTTTCTCAAAGCAATTGATCCTGTTAGTTTTGAATGAGAATCTTCAAAAATCCTTTGATGTGACACTTGACAAACTGAATGTGCCTCATGGTAACAGGTGAAGGGTGAGGTGGGACAAAAAAATGTGCAGCTGGCTTCTTTTTTTTAAGGAAGTAATAACAATGTGAAAGAACTGTCATGTTTTGGTCAAGGCTGGATGAGCATTTCATTGTGAAACCTTCCTTTTTCCTTGTTGAATACTTGTGTGTTTGTGCATGTGTGTATCTAGCCTGTCATATCTCAGCCCCAAAGTGATGCATTTTAGGGGTTCGGACAAGTCTCCGGAGAGGAGCCAGCTCCTTTGGTGTAGCCAGCAAGGCACAATCATTGTTCCAGGAGCATTTCTGATGCAGAAAAGATGCTCTGTTTGCATGGATGCAGGTCCCCATGACCTTTCCCATTACCGCTAACCAGGGAGGTGGGTCATGGCAAGACCCTGGGAAATTGTGGCAAGTGTAACAAGGTTAATTATGCTTCAGGGTCTGCCAGGGGAGTGGTGGACCTCAGGGCTCTGTGATGCAGATAGAGAACTGTGAGCCTGATTCTGCATATTACATTTGTATGAGTGAGCGGTGTAATTGCTATAACTAGCAATTCTGCAGTAATTAGCAGAATTAGGTTCATGTCAAATCAACATAAAGGAATTTAGAATCTGGCTCTCTAAGATTATTTTATCCCCTCCCATTTCCCTGATTTCACTTGTTTAATATTGCATCAACTTAGTTTTTCAGCACAGTGTTTCTTTCAAGTTGCTTCTACCTCTAGGGTTTGCCTGAGGCATTATTCCTCTAATCAAGCTTTTTATGGTGCAACAGAAGGATTTCATTTTTTTTCTTCAAGTGAAAAAGAAAAACTGATGCCCATGAACACCTACAGATGCTGCAGTAAATTTCTCCTGTGTTATTTGTTTCAATTGAAGTTTGATGTGTAGCATTTTCTTTTTTTTCAAATGTGAATGGAAGACTTGGTCGCTGAGTCACCTGTAAGAGGTAACAGCATGATGCAAGGGTCAGAAATCTGCTGATAACTATTTGCAATGAGCAAGATTCCTCAGTTAGAGACTAAGAACTCTTGTTTTTCATTCTTGAAAATATTTTTCTAATGCACAGTTGTTTTCATGAGGTAGCGGTGGGCCTGCTGTTTGTGAAGAAAGAGCAAACAAATTTCAGTTACTCTACTGAAACAGATATATTCTGTATTCTAAAATACTCTACTGAAATAACTGAAATTTCAGTTATTGCTGTGCAAGGAGAGAGAAATTGTCATGTTACTCATGTTTCTAAAGTGTTTATCTTCCCTTCTCACAGGGCTCACTGAGCAAAGTTGCCCATCTCACTCTTCCCAAATCTCTTCTGCTCCTTTCATTGTTCCAGTTTCTGACAACTTGGAAGCATAATTGAATTTAAGCAATTTAAGGCAGCATTGCAGGTTAGTTGTTTGTCTGGAGACAAAGTTAGATTCACTAGTTTTTCACTGTTGCCGGTTGTATTGTTAAGAATTGTTAAGGAGCAATCTCAAATAGTAATCAGGGGATACATTTTGAGTAGGAGTTCTTACTGTTTGTTTTTTTGGTGTTTTGGTGGGTTTATTTTGGAGGGTGTTGGTGGGTTTTTTTGGTTTGTTTTTTGGTGGTTGGTTTTTTTTTTTTTAGAATTAGTACAGTCTGTTACTATTCAGTATCTTCAGTGACCTGAAATTAAATACAGTTAACATTGCTGAAAGAATCAACAAATTAGATGAGAATCCTGAAGAATAAATAATGGTGAGAACAGAGGTGTGTTACAGGTTTATTGCATTTAGTGACAATTTTTTCAATCAGCCCCAGCCATCAAGGCAAGTTACATGTACAGGATAAAGGAATAAAAGCCGTACTTAAGCAATGGAGGCTACGTCTTCAAAAACAATCTTTCTTGAACTGTTTCTTTCCCCAAATGCCTGAACATGACCCTCAGTCCAAATATTAATTACAGAGTATAACCAAGTCAGAGAGGGTAAAGAAAAAAACTATAAATGTTTATTGCTGGAAAAAATCCCTCCCTATGAAGGAAGAAATCCTTTCAGATGCCCAATCTATTTATTTTATCAAAAAGAAAGATACAGGAGTGACTTATGGTTTGCAGTTTCATGGGGAGGGGGAAAAAATAAAAATGCTAGATCCTAAAGCAGTCATTAATGGAATGGACAGAAGCATAACCAGCGACTGTGGCTTGATGCCAAAACAAAATTAATGATTTAGGTACTAATCACTAGACTTACTATGAGGAAACTGAGTGGTATTTAAAAACCTGATGGATTTAAAAAGAAACCTAAGCATGATTATCCAGCAATTCCTCTTAGCCTTGTGGTCACTTGGGTCTCAGTTGTCCAGATTATGTATTGATACTGGACTCAGGGAGAAACAAACATGACTTTACAACTATGGAGATGGATCACCGCCTTCCTCTGTGTGGTGGTAGATGTTTGGTCTCACTTAACATGCAGAAGGTTACAGCGTACCAGGCACGTTTGTATAAACTGTTTGTATGCTATGCTCGGCTCACTCGTGTGCAGAAGATGGAAAGCTGTGCAAATATCCACAGAGCATCTTTAGTCAGAAAAATAAAAGTGAACTCTGAATTAACTTAAATTTACTGAGATTTGAAGGATACCTGATAGAAACCTGATACTGACTGAAACTGTTTGCTCTTCCCTGGAGTAGGATCAGTTGTGATGATACTGTTTTAGACCATCTCTGTGGAGGGACAACTTCATTCCTTCTCTGTACCCATTCAGTCCAGGCGCCTTGATTGACATGGAGACTGGCACCTGGAACTCTAGTAGGTGTGAAACAAGCAATTCTTCCTTACAAATCTGTGCCTGTGCAATGGCTGGAAGTCAACACTTACTTTGCTTTTTAACAATCCAGTGCAAGTGTTCCAAAGGTATGCAGTGCAGGCAGGCACCATGCTGAGAGGTTTTGACAGCAAGTAATGGTAACTGAAGCAGGTTGTGATACATAGCCTCCCTTCCCCCTCATCTCCAAGTTGGGAAATGTAGTGCAGGGTATTTATTAAAAGCATTTTCATGTACTAAAAGTATTGTGAATAAATGATACTAAAATATTTTTTTTAGAAATCTACTGCTTTCCTCAGCTGATGGTTTTTTATATTTTTTTTTCACCTGGAAGCAAGCTGGGGCCATCATATAAAACTCTGTGGAGCTAGGTTCAGAATAAGGGACATTGTCAGATGGTGGAAAAACTAGTTGTCAGAAGTTTATGCAGGCTCAAGAGAACACTGCCTATAAAAGTAAAACTGATGGTAACTAAATACATGGAAGCAACATCCAGCCCAAGAGATCCTCAGATGAAAAATAGGATCATAGGGTAATTCAACTTGGAAGGGATTTCAGGATGTCTCTAGTCTAATATCCTGCTGGAAGGAGGGTCACCTAGCTCATACCGGTTTACTCTGAGCTTTATTCAGTTTGGTTTCAAAACCCTGCAAGGACAGAGCCCGCACAACCTCTCTAGGCAACCTCCAATGCTTGACCATCCTCATGGTGAAAAAATGTTCTCTTATATTCAGTGTGAACTTACCTTGTTTTGATTTACACCTGTTGTCTTTCATCCTCTCATTGAGTACCACTGTCAAGCCTGGCTTTTGCTAACCCTCATAAATAGCTGGGAAGTGAGAGAATATTAGTTGGAGGGACGTATTACATGTATTTACATGCATATAATATAAATACTTCTGAATTCTTACTTTTCTCTGGGCATCATCTTATGGCCACCTTTGCAAACAGGGCTAGGTGGATTGTTGGTTGGGCTGGGTTATGTTGAATGTATTGACTAGGATCCTTTGTTGGGCTAGTATAGGAGAGAAAGATGTTGATCCTAATTTGAGTATTTGAAACAGCTTCAGAACACTTAAAAACAAATGTAGCTGGTTATTTTCATCACTGTTTCAAAAATAAGCAAATTCTTCTACTGTTGTGTTGTTGGTTTTGGTTTTTTTTTAAGGTGTTGCAGGAGGCAGAATAATTTTTAGTTCTGCAATCTTATTAAAGGAGGTCATTTGGGAAACAGCTTAATTTACAGGAGTAGGCTCAGTGCTGAAGACCTGTGAGATTAGATTGCACAACAGAAGACAGAAACTACTGTTTTAAAAACAAGCACTTTTTTTTTTTTTTTTTTTTTTAGCAAGGACCAGATTTTCTGGAAAGGTGAAGGATGCTAAATTCTTTCCTTGTGAGCTGAGAATTGTAAGTGCCCTAGGGCATCTTGTGTCAGATATAACTATTTATGTTTTGGGAAAAGGATCTGTGATAGCGTCCCTTCAGGTACTTTATTTGTATTTTACAAAGAGTTTTTTGCTTTTTAATGGAGATCAGTTTGGGAGAAAAGGAAAGTCAAAGATTCTGTTTCTTCCAAGTCAAATTCCAAAGGAAGAAGAGCTTTGTGGACTATACTTAGTGCTTAATGTTCCAACAAGCTTCTGGAGCTGATTTGTTGTTGTTTTTTGTCAAGAAGGCAAATCTTGGCCTTTTCTGGAGAATCTAGGAAAAAAATATAAAGTCAGGATCTTTTGCATATACATAAGAGTAGGCTGAGTTGCATATCAGAAGCTCTAAATATAACTGAAATAATGTTCTGTGATTCAGGCCAGACTTTCAGCACTACTTGGTACCCAGCTACCTTTTTTCCCTAGAAGTCCAATGTAATTTACAAAGATGAATAAGTTTTTATCACTTTGCAGCTGGGGATACTGGAGCACAGACAAGGCTACAAGACTGAATGAATGGTACCCTGCTGCTTCTCAGGGATATCTCAAAATAATTTTTTTATCTCCATTTTTCCAGAGATTTTTTTTTTGTGGGGGAGAGAGGTTGGAGCCATGAAGAGGAGGTGAAGGAAGTCATGAAAGAGAAAGATATTATGGAAAGTTAAGGTACCTGTGGTAGGTCAGAAGGAACTGGTGCTTTGAGCGTGTGTTCTTTGTAGGCCATGTCTACAGTTCAATGTAGTTCAACTCAAGAATGGTAAAGTTGAACCAGGTCCAGCTGTCCTCATTTGAGCCCTGCACAAAGTTGTGCTCCACTTTTATCACAGGGAGGGTAAAGAAGGCATGCAGTAAGCTGTTATTGGACAGTTTGCCCACAGAGAGCCTTTTTTTCTAGCTGTCATTAATGAGGTGTTTGGGAAGACCCAAATCCTATGTTTGTTTCTGATCATTGTAGGTGTTATTTGGGTTGTCTGATTCTATCACATAGCATTAAGTGCTTTTGGAATCCCATTATATTTTTTATGTTATTAAAATCTGGTGATGGTGATTTCCATGTATCAATGGAAAAGTGGATGAAGTGATTGAGAAATTAACCCATGATGCATGGTCAATAGCAAGGTGGAGAGTTGATCTTTACAGAAGATCTGTCAGAAGTCATGTCTTTTATGTGTCTTCATTTCTAAAGACATTTCAGAGCTGGCTTTGGTGTTTGACTGGCTAAATCAGCCCCGAGGTCTGCTGTGTAAAGAGAATATCCAACTGCTCAAGTAAGGCAGCTTTAAGCCACTTCAATGTGTAGAAGAGGATGATCTGGTTCTGTTTTAATGAAATGGTCATCTCCTAGGAGCGTTTCATGCAACTTCCAAAGAGAATCGTGTGCTCTCTATTTAATAACCTGCTGCTGTATCACCTTGTCATTAGGTAATGTAACCTAATGTAACATTATTGGATGAATGTAATGAAAAGCCTGTAGATAAGGCAGCTCCTCTAAAGCCATAAAGACGGGGAAGATGGTTTATACCTCGCCTTTTCTGCTCAGTCTTTCAGTTTATAAGGACGTGGTAGGGTGGGAGCATATGAAGCTGTGTAGCCCTTGATTCCTCTGTAGAAAGCTTCCACATTACTTAAGAACTTCACTTTGACTTCCTGTTAATTGTACTAGCTCTAGGAGTGAAGTAAATGCCTGAGCACATGATTCTTTACTTTTCCTGCCCTTTATTGGGGGTTACTCTAATTTTGATGATGTAAATTTGGATTCTTACATCTGAACTGATATAAAAATCTTTACAGAAGCTCCTATTTAATTTTGAGAGGTGCAATTTGGTACGATTTAAATCAGATTGGCTTGCGACTTCCCTGGATTGAACCTGGGTAAAATAATAAAAGATCTTTCAACCAGCTTAACTAACAAAACAGAGATACCACCAAAAAAAAAAGTCTTGATTCCCTCTCCCCTTGTGCCCTGTGCTTGCTTTCTTGCTACCAATGGGGCTTAATTGCCTCCTGGGGAGCTGGTTCTGCTGATGTGGCAGAAAACTTTCTTTTCTTGCTACATGGAAGAATTAAACCACCTCAGTAGAGGTCAGATGAGCACTGGAGCTGATGTAGGGAAGCAGTGGGAGCACATGGCATCATGTCAGTGGCAGTGAGCTGCTCGGCCATCTCAGCTGACCTCATCTAGTTGCTCTGTAACTCACTGGAAAGGCGTAAACTGAAATGGTGGGTTGTAGTTACTCTTTTCTTTGTCTGTGTAATGCCAAATTGACAGTAATTAGTCCAAATGGAGCTGACGGTAGCGGTTTTAGGCCAGACGCAGTAAAGCTGTCTCAGCAAAGCCCCTGTGCAGATTCTGGCACTAGTGGGTTACGCAGCACCAACGCAAGCTGTGGATTGCAGGGTTACAGCTCAGAAGCACGTTTAGGGCTTCCCCTGAAACCTCATTGTTTTAGTGGAAACTCTCATGTCACCCCAGCCTTGTCCTTGGTTGCTGAGAGTGCTAAGGGCTGGCATTTGAGAGCAGGCAGGAAAGTATGAGACAGCAAAGCAGATGTGCAGTTTGCAAGGATATCCTGCTGGGGAAAGACAGACAAATAAGATTAAGTAATGCCTCACTTTGGTAGAGTATTTAGTAGCAGATGCAGGCTTGGGTATTTTTCCTGGTTTTATCAACATGATAATTTCCACGATCTATTTTGTATTCTTGTTCCATGTCCTTTCATGTCCCAACAACGTCACATCCTTTTGGCCTTTCCTTTCTGTGTCTGTTTCTCCTGTCACTGTTTTGTAGATGCATGTTTGTCACCGTTTCATGTCAGCTTTAGTCTCCCTTTCATGGAGAGTCATCTGAAGGAGGTCAAGAGGGAAGGAGCTCACCTGAACTTTGCCAGGATGGAGTAGATAGAAGTATTTTCTTATCTGTAAAACTTCAGACTCTCCTCTTTCTGCCAGAAGGCAAAAATGCTTACTCAGAGATAATGTGACCCTACTCACCTGTTGAGATCTTTGGCTTACCCAGCTGCATATTTGACTCTGTAATGTCATGGCTTCCTACTGCCTTTGGGAGTTTCTCTGAAAGCAAGTGCTTTGTGTAGGGAAGGACCTATGGAACAACAAGTGCCATAGTGGCACAGATACCAGAGTTTGCCTGCTCTGTAAAGGGTTTTCACTGTAGTATCTAATTCCAGCAGGTTCTGAGAAAATGAAAGTGCTTAGCAGAGGCACCTCAGCTCTTCTGCAGGAGCCATGGAGAACACATCATCTCAGCTGAATGCGGAAGATGCAATGCAAAATGATTTTATTTTTTTCTTCTTTCACTTTTTCAAAGTATTTCAAGGTTCTGTAGCTCTCTTAATAATTTTTAAGCTTTTTTGTGACACTCGAACTGCTGGCAATACTAATACAGCAAAGCAACATTGCCTGCAAGAATATCACTTTTGCTCATGAGAGGAACAAACAGAAATGTTGCTCAGAAATACACTGTATGCTTTAAAAATGGTTTGTGAGTAGCATAATAAAGTCATAGATTTCATGTACAGGAGGATCTTTCTTGTACCACGGAAGCACAGTCTATTATGAATTGCTTTCCCTCTTTTAGGAATCAGTATTGATGAAGCTAGTGGAAGCTGTCTTATCAGCTTCAATAAGAGCAGCCACGAGGAGTGCCAGAGTTCATATTTTCTGCCTGTTTTTAATCTTATGTGAGCAAAGAAGTCATCTTCCTCCCCTTCTAGAATGTTCCTATTGTGGTAAATATCAGACCAATAAATTAGGTTCATGCAGCATTTTTGGTTCTCTGTGAATACCTTTTTGGTATGTGCCTTTGCTCAAGCTTTGTAACTTCATTGTTGGTGTCACTCTTGACAAGTTTTCCATATCAGCAGCCCTTGAGCACAGCAGCTGTTAGCTCAAGCAAGAGCTTTCTTTAGCATCTTGGTTATTCTCTTAGATGCGGGCTTGCATACCCATGGGTCCTGCCCAGCTTGCAGTCATGATATGTGCTGTTGAATCTTTGTGAATGCAGGACTGGATGGGTAGGAAGGGTGTCTCAGCAGTCAGAGGGGTAGCTTGCACATACTCAACATGTGTTTTAATCCATAGTGAGTCCACTGGAAGAACAGGGTTGCTTTAAACTTTTGCCACTAAACAGCACATGAGTGAGAGAGACCTCATCAGGATGTTCTTGTAAGGTGCAGGCCATCCATCTTGAAATCACTGCCCGATTTCTACTGCATTTTGAGAAAGATTTTTTTCTTTGGGGAGAGGAGGGATATTTTAGTAAAGAAGTCAATGATCATCTCTTTTGGGATGTTTACCAAAAAGGCTGTGCTAAGGCAATAATAGGTTCTGTACAATGTTGAGATCTATGTTTCACTCTGGCTTTGGTCTGCATAGTCATAAGGTTTTCAAAGGTATTGCTGTTGCTTGTTCCGGCCTGAAATGTATGGATTGGTTGTGCCAGTCTTGATTCTTTAAATGCTTTGGTTACTAGTTGCCTGCCATCGGTAGAGAGGTGGGTTGTAGAGCTCATAAATTTCACTCCCTCTTCTCAGACTTCCCTTTGGGATTGAGATGTTTTAAAGTTTTTATGGAGCCAGTTGAGTTTTTTGGGTGGAATAGTTTTCTGCTGGAAAATATTAATTTGCCAGCACTGAAACGTTCAACATTGCTGTGTTACTGTGTCAAAACATTTAATAGACACCAAAGAGGGAGGCAGGGCAGCCTGCGTGGTTTCCTGCCTATCTGCGCCCTGTTGGCTCCCAGGGAAAGCATTTATGCCTGAGCACTGGGGTGCCCCACTGCTGACTTACAGCCTCCCTAGGCGAGCTCCCTCAGTTCCTGATTGTCCTGGTAAATCATGGGACTGAAGAGCCTGTCTTGTGAGAAGGGACTAGAAGATGTTGGCTTGTTCAGCCTAACAAATTCAAGGCAGGAGGTGACGTGTTTTGCCGCTTGTGAACACATCAGGAGGGTAAACACTGTAGCTGAAGAGCTGTTTTAGGTGCTGGCACAGGGACAAAAAGCTTTATGTACATTTAGAGTGGAAAAGAGAGAAGGAGGATAATTTTGTGAAGAGCCTTTAGAGCGGAATAGTGAACCAAAAGAACAAATGTTTAAGATGAGACATGATAGATATATGAAAGGGATTATGTGATCTGATGAGGATAACCGGGGGTGGGATGCAGCGATCCAAAATACCTCTTCTGACCTCCCCTCCCTGAGACAGAGCAAACTGGGCAAAAATGAATATTTCAGAATTTTTTCCTCTTGTAATTTTTACTACTTACATCCTGTCTTCAGATGATTTCACTTTCTCCTTGTTCTGCCCAGAGAGGAAGCGAAACGGAGTTTTCACAGAGGCAGGATTACATTTTACAGCCTGATCACTCCAGTGACATTGAGAAGGGTCTGTCTCTCTCGAGGGCCTTCTTGTTCTCTGTTGTTTGGTTATATTACTTTCCATAGTTAACAGCGTGAGGCCAGGAATGGAAATAATGGATAGGTTTGCACCACGGTGCAGCCTCTAGGTGGTACATACTCCTAGGTAATGTATATTCTTCCACATCTCAGCTTTCTTTAGGCTCTTAGAATTTGATATCGAAGCTTCTCTTATACCTGTATTTCCACCTGCAGTTATGCGTTTACTTTTTAAATCCAACATAAATTGGCAATGCTGCAAATAAGCTCTCCAGCATACCCCTATGCCTGACTTCTTGTTCCCACCCTCTGACTTTTGCCTATGTGACATTTGTCTGGCTATGCATTCAGGCAAGCCAGGGGAACTATTTTGCTGAAAAAGGACTCCAGACTGAAAGGCTGATTTCTGCTGGGTTTGTTTCCTGCCCTGGCTCACTGTGCAGTTGTGTGAATGCCCAAAGGGAAAGTATAGTACTGACTGTAGGAAGGCACAGGTGTGGAGGATGGACTACACTTCAGGAGCAACCTGGCTTTATCTCGTGACATTAAAAGTGACTGAGTTGCAATAAAGATTGAGGCACACAAAGCAGAATGGATGCCAGAGAAGGAGGCAGAGCTTGCCTTTCCCTTTTCAACAGCAGAGCTATTTGTAATGCAAGATTCTGACTCCCACTGGGGAGACAGGAAATTCTGGTCCTACACAGCTGTACTTAGTAGGTAAAGCTGTTGCGATTTGTGGCTAACCAGGTTAGCAGAACAATTGTGATTTCTGTTGAGAAAAAGCATTAAGGGACTATATTAAGGAAGAGATATTCTTTGACTTAATTAAAGTAGGTGTCATGGTCGGCTGGGAGAGCTGTGGTTCTTTTCCTGGGACTAGAAATTGAGCCCCTGTAATGCAACGTTTGTTTAATGCAGGTGTAAGTACTTTATAAGAAAATCCTGATGGATTCTGCTGTTTATGTGATACTGAAAGAGTTAAGAGGAAACTCTTGATCTCTGCTCAGCCTAGCAGCATCCAGTTCAAAAGATAAAAGCACCCCTCAGCATGAACCGGCTGCAAAATGTATTTGAAAATAAATTCTTTAATGCCATTTGTCATTATGAATTTATTTTCAAATACATTTTGCAGTTTGTTCATGCTGAGAGGTCCTTTTATCTTTGTAACTTCCAGACTGTGGGGCTGAACAGAATAGGTAGCTTTCCTTTTAAATAAAGTGGAAAGTATTGGAGCAAGATTATATCTGTCACAGATTATAATATTTATATGTATTTCTCAGCAAACCCAAATTCTCCAGGGACTCAGATTCGCATGAGGTCTCAGAGTCTTGGATTTTGTGTCTGGGTATGTGATTGCTTTAATGAAAGACAGTGCTGTTTGCATTTGCTCTACCGACACTCCGTTACACTTGGTCACATGTACATAAAAGAGAGTCTAAAGCTGTTTATAAGGATGATACTTCAGCTAACGTGGTGAGTCAATGTGTCATCACTCAGCCCTGACACTTAGGTTCAAACTTGGCAGTCCTAGCTACATCTGTTATGATTTGTTAGCAACCTTTTGATTAGGAAGTACCATAGCTAGCTGTAGCTTACATTCAGATGTGGAGTGCAGTTTGTGTGTTTCCCTGGCTTCTACCATTTTTTGTAAAGCACCAATTATTTTATATACTTAAAATCCTGTGAATCCCATCTGCTGGAAAATCATGAATCCCTCTTTTCTTTCTCAGAGGTACCAGGGGAAATGTAAAAGTCCAGATATTTTCAACAAATTTATAGAACAAACGAATATTGAAGCAAAAATTGTGCCTAGTGTTGGTTTCTGGAAGGTCCCAGCCTAGCAGCTTTGCCTACTTCACTGACATTGGTGGAAGATCTGGAGTCCCCCAGGAAGTCAGTTTTGTCATGTAAATGTTTAATTGCTAAACTCTTAGATTACTTTTTTTCCCTTGCAGCTCTACAGGAAGACTTTTTTCTCTATGCTTGGATGCTATTCCAGTTTTACTGCATCTTTCCTAACATGGCTAAAGGGGAATTTGTTACATAATTTGCCACAATTATGCTCAAACAAAATTCTTGGATCTTGAGAAATTCATTGGGAAATATCCCTGAATGTGAAGAAAACAAAGGGGAGTAAGGGCTTCAGGATCTGACTTCTTGGCAGGTCCTGATTAATTGTTAATGGCACCAGTCTTTTAACAGAAATGGACACTTAAGTCAGGCAAACAGGACAGTACAGGCACTATTAATTCTTGTCTATGAACAAATGCTTTAGAAATGTCACTTTCTCTACAAAGTTGTATTGTGGGAATTATGACACCATCACTTCAATCTTTTTTATATTACATTAAAAAAGCTATGTTTTTTTTTCTCTGAAAATTTACCAAAAATAAGGTTATTCCAGCATTTCTCACTGAAGTCCACTGTATACACACAACAATCAAACAAGGATTTTTTTTTTCTTATTATTTTTGATACTGTGCTGACCTCTAGAGAGTCTAAGCTTGGTAACCATTTGGGAAGTAGAATTGAAACTGGATGTAGGACTTCTTGGGGGTTTTTAATCAGTTCAAACAGTTTGCATTCTAGTAGAGTTCTAACAGCCCTATTTTAAATCTCTATAAAATATAGTATGAAATAATCCTACATTATTGTTTTCATGAAATATATCCCAAGCACTTTAGGCACTGTAATGGAACTCAAGGTTAGGTCTGACAGCAGGTTTGTAAGCAGATGCAGCAAGATGCTCCCAAAAGGGGATGGATGGTCCTGCTTCCCCCATTTCCCATCATCACAGGCATGTTTCTACCCTTGCCTTAGTGCAAGACTGTGTGATCCGCTATTGAAACTGCTCAGGGAACTAAAAGAAGACAGCCAGCGCCAGTGAGACGGTGGGAGCACACAGGCAGGACAGGGACTATGTGCTGAAAGGGGCAGCAGCCAGCCATGAAGTTGCTGTAGCTGCACTGTCAAATTGCACGCTCCATCAAGCAAATATGAGTGAGGGTTAGGTTTTGGGATAAGACTGTTTTCTTGCTCTTACTGGTTTGCATTCAGCACCATAGACATGCTGCTTGGGTAGAATTGCCCTTTACAAACAGCTGCTCTAGACCAATGCAGATCAGAAGCCTTGTATCTGGGAAACACAGTTTTTAGGGGCTTTCTGGAGGCAATTTCTGTAATGAATACCTAAAAAAAGAGAAGGTTCAGGTGATTACTTGGGCCACTTGTAGTTCTCTGATTTGCAAGCGTCTGATTTATTCAAAGCAGTGGAAACTTTCTCTCCTTCCCCTTTCAGGCTTATTAAAAACTATTTTTACTGTGGATTTTTTGGCCTCCGTTTCATTCCCTGCTTGGATTTCCAGAAGGTGCCCAGATCCCAGCCTTTACCTTTGCTGTCACATTTGAAAGGCTATCTGATGGTTATGTGGGCAGAACTAAGTCACCTGATTCTTTTCTCAAGTCAGAGATCCACCAGTATGTCTTTTGACTTCATCTGCTGGAGGTTGAGGGAAATGAACTGAGAGCAATTGGCTGAGAGTTTGGAGAAGAAATTTGAATCAGAACTGGGAAAAGTATCAAAGAAAAGAGTATGGATTAGCAAAAAAAAAAAAAAAAAAAAAAGTCATGCACTCCCAGAAAGCTGATCTGTGTCCCCATCTTAGAAAGGACTGAGACAGGGACAGGTTGGAGGTAACCCTGTGGGGCAGCTGAACTGAATGGTGGGAGACCCCGGGTAGGAGGTCTGTGAACCCTTGAATTAACATCCAGGGCAGAACCCAGAATTTCTATCTTTGACTTTTGGAAATGGCTGAGAAACTCACATTCTCATCCTCCTGTAGCACTAGCAGGAGGTTTTCTTACTGCTTCTCTCTCCCTTGGGTAGCACAAGTGAGAGTGGCTTGTGTGGCACCTGAATTTTGTGCTCTTATAGGCGCTGGTATGGTGCCACATAAAGAAGCTTTGGTATTTTTGGTTTGTTCATTTTGTAGGAAACTTATAAAGAAAAAACTCTGTTCATAAAACATTAATATGTTTGTAAAGTCAAAAGTTATGAGATGTCAGAATTTATCCTTGCAACTTCACTTTGACTCCTGATTGTAATGCTATCATTTAAATTACATTATACAGGTTATTTTTACTGCAGGATATTGAGCTCATTTATTACCTGATGGCAAGGGGGTGAGTGAATAACAATTTTGTTGTTTGCAACTTGTATGAAATCTGTAGGAACATGAAGGAGACAAAGATTTGGTGTCATAAATATGCAGCCACATCTGTCTCAAACTAAGGTTCTTTCCTTATGTCTGCCAAAGGTACCTTTGAGGGCTGACCTGCAGAAATGCACAGAAATGACCTCCAATGCACAGAAAGCATGTTTAACAAAGTGCTTGAATTGAAAGAAGTCTGTGCTTTGTATCCAGTACTTACAACTCTGGATCTCTGTGATAACTTGTACATTTTCAATACCTCCCTATTTCTCAGCTGTGGAACTGAGAGATGAACACACATGTTGCAAGTATTTTAGGGAATTTCATGATGTGCTGGAGGACTCCCACAAGGGAGCGATGAGTACTGTTGGAAAGCCTGTTAGGATTCATTAATTCCATGCTTAATCAGCAGTGGGAAGGGTGTGCTTTTAACGCCACAAACTGAATAATAGTGGTAAAGCCAAATAGCCATTCTCTATTTCAACAGTATGTCATGGGCTTTGGGTGAAGCAGAAGACTTATGTTGTGTAGTTGCATGGCTCAGAGGACCTGTATAAACATCACACAGGAAAATCATAGATCTGCCACTTGCTAAAGATGGAGTGGTTGACTATACAATGTCCGTAGTGATATTTGAATGTAATTTTATGTGTATGATAGACATAATGATAGAAGTCCAGATGTATGACAGATGTCCAGAAGCATTCCTGCAAGCTGGTTTTAAAGCTGAAAGGCACAAAATACAGAGATGATGAAGAAAAATGGAAGTTGGAGAGGTTTTCTGCTTTGTTTTTCACTGTACCAGGTACTGTTGAAGTGACTTCCTCATTTCACCCGTTAGGAAGAAATCTTTCTATTGAAATGAGTAGCTAACTGCTTAGGGGGGAATTAAAGAGGTGGTAAAGAGTGAATATCTCTGTTCTAAGTGCTATGTCATACTCTCACCTCAAAACGTGATTCTGCGAGGTAACTGGGAATATTGGAACATAGCTCAGAGAAGACACCTGGCCTGAGTGTCCTAAAGGGCTTTAAGCAGGGTGGCAGAAAGCAGCAGAGTGGCTAGGAACAGTTTCAGGGACTGAGTCTCAAGATTTTATGTGGCTAGTAGAATTGGTGCAGGCCACCTTAAGGGAATTAAGGGTGACTACAGGCAATTAATATTCTGGTGAACCTTCTGCATTTCACACCTTGCCTAGCAAATTGTGCTTTCTCTCCATTAGAATGGGAATTAAAGTGTAGCACCACCAGCCTTGCCACCAGGCAAGGGTGGAAAACAGTAAGTCCAATCTTATTAGCTACTATAAAGCATGCTGAAGTCCCTGGCTAAACTTGTTCTTAATGTATAGAAATATAAGCAAAGGGCAGTTCAGCAGGGGAAACTTCTCATACCCACTGAGGGAGGCTAGGCACCTTTCCTAGGATCAGGTCTGGTACTGAATGCTGGATTCATCTGTACTAATACATCAACTGTAAGAGAGACCATGCATTTTTTGGGAAACTAGTTCAATTGCTGCAAGCAGCAGAAGAGTTTTGCAAAGCCAAGATCACAGCAGGGATGAAAGAGTTAGCCCTCATCTCCAGAATTAAGAGTTACTCCTCTGAGGGAAATGAAAGCACATTTCCGTGTTCTACTCTGCTATTGAGATTTCTGCCCAGTGCTTTCTAATGCTGGTGTCTGAAATGGAAAATGCAGTTGTCTCCAAAATGTACTGGTTTGTGACTCGATATTTCTCCTGTGCCTGGGTTTTGTCCATGGACTGAATGCGCATTCTTTGTTTCAAGTTTCTAAAATGGTGAGCTGAAGAATGTCTCTTAAATATCTTAACAATTCTCACTGCGTTTTTGTGTCCCTTTATTTCCCCCCTCCTGGAGATCATACAATAGCCCATGGTTTTTTGTCTTTCATTTTGTTGTGTGAGTTCTGTGTTGGTTGAGGTCCAATGAAAGGTGGTGAGGAAAGTCAGGTTGATGCTGACCTACTACTCCCTCAGTCATAAAGGAATCTGTTAACTAAAGCCATTCCTATTCTCATGACACCTTACAACATGTGGATACCTGAACTAGCGAGGATGGTACGTGTAGTACATGGCTATAGGACTACTGATTTTCTGTGTTCAGAGATTGTAACTCAGACCTTAAAAAATCCCAAGATGTAATAAAATGCTTTTTGCCTTGTTTTTAATTTTGGTTGGGTTTGGTTTTTTTCTTTCAGTTTTAGGGATGGCTGCTCTCAGGGTTACACTCAAGCCTCATATACACTTTCTAACATGCAGCTGTTCTGCTGGCTGCTTACTGCTTCCACCTCCCTCCCCATTTGCTTCCCGTATCACCATTAAATTTGCCTTCTGTTTCCCAGTGTCCTGATATCCCTGCACTCTACCATTTTGAAGGATCAGGGCTGTTCCCACCAGTTTCTGTGTTACTCCTATGTCCTAGGTTTGCTGCCGGACTATAGAACAGTAGCCACATTTCTGGCTGTAGGATTGCAGTAGAGTGAGAGACAGTTTTACTTCATCTTGCAAATAACTTCAAGCAGCTCCTTTAGCTCCTGTGGCATCAGTACCTGTTTTGAGTAAAAAAAAAAAAAGCTACAGATTAGCTACTATTTTGTCATATTTTATAAAATAGATTAGAAAAAAAAATTCCCAAATCCCTACCTTTGTTACAAAGTTGAAGCAATAACATTGCTGTGATGCTCTGGGGCCACGACAGCCCTTGTGCTGTGGATGCAGATGGTGGTAGATGGTATTTGATGGTTTGGCCTATGTCTTTTGGTGATGCTGGGTATATAGGGCATAAAAGACAGTATTCCTAGTTCTCTGGCTTTCTGTTTTCCTAGCGCCCTGCTCTACCCTGCTGAGGTAAATGAGGAAAGAGCAGAAAGGGGTCTCTAAGCAACAGAGAGGATGTAGCCACAGACCAGTGGAGACCAGGAGACAATGATGGTGATGACTGCGGGAGTGGAGGAGAGAAGCATGGGAAATTAGGAACTATTGGTAAAGTTTGTTGTAGGAGGGTACAACAGAAGAAATGAAGAAGGAAGTGTTACAAGGATGGTACGGGAAAAAGTGAGAGCCCACCCAGGGGCAGGGGTGGGGATGGACATCACCACTAATAGCCATAGAGAACTAGGAGGATTTGTGAAGAGATGTGGAAGGAGTAACAACCTCTCCCTGGCACATGTTCTCATAGCTAATGGGAACCTTGTAAGGAATAAGGGACAACTCAACAGCTCTTCTTGCAGCTAAAAGGGCCTTTTTGCTAGCCTGAAATTTTTTGCCAGCAAAACCCCACACTGTATTCTTGAATGATGCTTCTCTGGGTGTGACAGAATGGAACTCCTGTGTTTCTCTCAGGAATAGTGATGATAACCCCCCCTGCTAATCTAATGGATATGGTGTAGGATTTTCCCATGTCAGTGCCTTGTCCTTTTGTGGGGAAGGGCAGGAGGAAAGCAGCACAATAGCTTCCCAGAGAGGTGATGTGGAATGCATGTTATTTTTGGAAACCTCATTTCTTGTCAGAAACTCAGCTTGGTCAGAAGTTGGAGATACCAGCAGAGAGGACTACTGAATTTTAAGAATTGCCTTGATTCCTGTTGTGAGGTGTGTATTACCAGGCATTGTCAGCAAACTGGCTGACCTGAAATACAGATGGAGGCAGATGTCCTGAAAGAAAAAGATGAAGAATGTCCTCTCCAATTTTATCCGTGGGAGAGTTAAACACGTGACTGATGCCCATATAGTTTGTTTTATTGGTTTTAATAAGATTTTTTTTTTTGATATTGTGTGTCACAGAGCTTGTCAAATAGTTAATGTTGTCATTGCTCTGGAGGGAGCCAACTTCAGGGTCTGTACATCCCAGGCAGATACTCTTACACACAGGAGGACTGCAGCACAAAGCCCTGGTGAAAGTTGGTAGTATTGTGCAACTCTGCTCCAAGGAAAGATAAACACAAAGCCTCGCTAAAGATAAATTAGGGTGCACTGGAAGAGACTAAAACCTTTGCTTGCTTTCTCAGAAACAATCTGTTGTAACACAACCAAGTTATGAGTCTGAAAATGAGCTTATTTCTTTATTTGCAACACTGTAGGAAGAAAACTGTGGGGCTTTTTATATGTTTGTTTAATTATTCTCTCAGAATCAAGAGCTGTGTTGTTACAATGCTGGTCAAATTTGCTGTCATCTTTCTCCTGGCAAAGCTAAGTAATAGGAATACAACACAACTTTTCTCCTTCACATTATTATGACAATAGCAATAAAACCCCATACAACGCCCCCCCCCCCCCAAAAAAAAAAAAAAACAAACCAAAAAAAAACCCGAACAAAAAACCACAAACCCTACAGGGCAATTTTTCCCAGACTTATAGCTGTTCAGTTCAGCAGAAAGGGAAAAAACCAGCCAGCAACACCTTTATTAAGAGTGATGACATAAATTAGATGTTAGGAACTCGGCTTAAAGTTCTTGCCTGTATTTTTTCATAGTGCTGGAAATTGTGGGGACCTCTTACCCCAAGCATCATTTTCTACATACGCTTGAAGTAGCTGTGTTTTGGTGGATGCTTTTTTATGACCCCTTCTGTGAGTGTGGCCTCAGTTTAAGGGCTGTAGCTCTGTGCAGAGCACTGAGCTTGTTCCCAAGAAGCCCACACTTTGCTCCTGCCTTTCCATCCAGTTCACTGCTTGGCATTAAGCAGCTCACGTTCCTTCTGTTTTTCTTCATAACCTTTACACATCTCATCTCTTTGAATGACAAACCTGTTGGGGCTGGCACTCTTTCCTTCAGTGTGGCTGCAGAGCACTTAGGGCAGGAGGCATTTGGCATCAGATGGGGCTTTTTGAGTTGGTGGTTCCCAAACTGAGGTCTGAGGGGCTTGCAGATTGGTCTGGGAGCTCACTGTAAATGGCCTGTGGATCTTGTAGACCCCAAATGCTGGCAGAGCTGATTGCTGTTTGCTTACTCTGCAGGAAAAAAGTGCCAGGGAATAGCTGGTCTAGGTGAATAGTGTCTTGTGGGCAGTAGCAACATTAGATGGCAAAGGCCTGCCACCTCTCTGGAAGAACAGTATATGATTCTCTGACAAAGGATTACATAGCTTTTGTCACATCCTTGTTGCTAAATTTACTTCAAATAGGATAATGATTCTGTTTAAATAAAACACACAGTTGCGCTCATTCTCTAAAATCAGAGATGTGACTCTTTCTCAGGCCACAAAGCAGTATGTATTATTATTGCTATTATTTCATTTCCAGCAAAACTCAGAGTTTTGCTTGCATTCCTACCCTATTCTGAAATAATGAATTCCCCTCTGGCCACAGGAACAGTCTGTAGCATGGTCTTATAGATGTATTTGCACTGGGGTTTTAAACACTGGCTGTACTAAAGGAAAATCTTCACTGAAGCAGGTTTCCGCCTGAAAAGGTTGTTCTCTTTAAGAAATGTAAATTACTCAAAGCTGCAGTTTCAGTTTCCAGCAGTCCCACCTGCCATTCAGGAAGTGTCTGTTTTTAGAAGGAATTCCTATGGGGGAGGAAATTCCCCACAGATTAGGGAGGATTTTTCGTGTAAGACTATTTTGATTTGTATAAGGGACTAAAAGGCTATTTTTCATGTCACTGGAGAACTTCCAGCCAAATAGATATTTTTCTTTTTGAGCTGCTTAGCTTGAAGGTATTCTTGTCCAGAAGTAGAGTTCCCAGGAACTGTAACTACTAAGGCTATTTCTTAGTGATACAGTTCTCCAAAACTTGCGTTTAGATCTTGTGCCTGGGACATCTATTAATTTCAATATGCAAATTAAAAACACAAACCTCAGTGGCAGCTCCCACTATCTCAGGCAGGTCTGTGGGGCAGGTGCAGTTGGATGCACTGCCCAAAGCCCAGAGCCCCTCAGTTTATGCGGCAGAGGGACTGCTGGGCTGTGAGAGCACATGGAGGCTCTCTCCTTGATCGGTTCTCTAGCTGAAAACACCTTTCAGTTGCACTGGAAAAAATAAACTGGTTTGGACTTTGGGAAATATGCTTCAATCAAAATCCAGAAGAGGGAGCCCTCCATCAAAATAAGGCTCTTATGCTGGATGGTGACCAAGATTCACAGAAGTTTCCACTTTTCTCTTCCACCTGCTTATAAATCACTCGCTGGAATTTCTTGCCTGTCTGCCTATTCTTTAAAGACTAACAGCTCACAGTTTCTAGCTTTAAACAATATCATTCAATAGCTGTGACATGCATGTGTGAGATTTTTTTAAAACTCTGGCTGGACAGATCAGATACGGAACTCAGCTGCTATAAAAGAAGGGCTTCCATTGTCCAGCAAAGAAAAACATCCTTTTGTCTCATGCTCAGTATATCATACAGCAAGTCCTGATTTTCACTCACAGCTAAAGCTTCTTATGCTTTAAGGAAGCCTGCAGCTATTAACCTTGTTACTGCTTGGCTGAAGTCAGTGAAGTTTGCTGGTGTCTTTGACGGGACAAGGAGCAGGCTCTTCAGCATAACAGACTATGTTTATACAGGAAATTCCCTCAGATCCACATGATGAGTAATTAGCTCTGAATAAGACTAATCTGTAGTGTGTCGAAGCCACATGACATTTGTGGACACCGTGTATGCTATGTGTAATAGCTCACTTTTCAACCTACCCCTAACAGCCCCAAGTATCCACAAGTGCAGATTGCCCTATTTGCATTGATTTCCAGCTGCTGAGATTTTGCCTTCTGTATTCTATGTATACTTGGCCGATACTCATTTGCAGATCTGTAGAGCTTGCTGCCTATCACCCTGGGTGAATTTGGCACGTTTAGAGTAGGTTTGGAGTCCACCCTTCTGGTAACAAACTAAGAACCCTCTGTCACTTATGTTTTTACTACACACACACCCCTCCCTCCCTGAGATATCAAGGATAATCTGCCTTAGGGTTGCTTGTTCACTTGAGAGGGGTCTCAGATTTTGGGTATGAGTTTCGTATGCCTTCTGCCCTTTTACTTAGCTAAAGTAACTTCTCATTAGAAGAAAAAAAAATCATCGCTTAAAACTAAGGCAAATAGGTCTTCAGTTTCTCATCTAAAATATGTCTTTTCTGTCCTTTCTGACCCTCTCCATTGCCTCCCATAGGCCAGGGCAAAATCTAGACTTCAAAATCCCTTTATATTTTTAAACATCTAGGTATAATTGAGAGTGGTCTCAGGGATTGTATAATTCTCCCACTTTAGTCTAGTGCTCCTCTAGATTCATCTCCAGTGTGACTCAAAGGCATGAATTTGGCTTAGGAACTAAATCCCTTCAGCTTCCTTGAACGCTACTGAGAGGTGACAGTGACGCTGCCTGATAGGACAGGATTTGAGAAAGCAGCACCAAAAAATGCGTTGTATTAGGCAGGAGCAAAAAGATCCATGACTCTGGGTTTAGTGGCTGAACTCCGTGTTAAGGAGACCCTGGGTGACTTTGCCTTTTCCCCCCCTTCTTCTTTTTCCTCTTTTCCTTTTCTGTTTTCTCTTCTGCTCCATCCCACCCCTCCCCACCACCCCCTTCTTTTTCCTCTTTTCTTTTTCTCTCTTCTCTTTCTTTTCTTTACGGGTTTGAACAAAACATTCAGCTTTTTGTATATCTTCCCAGGGCTGTTACTCTACTTATCTGGACTATGTCCTCATCTTAATTTGTCCCTTGATGTACAGTTGAATTAATACAGCTTAACATTGAATAGACACTCTAGTCATAACTGTAAAGTGAATTTACTGAGATAATATACATTATATGGAAAAGTCTAATTAAAAAAGTTTAGGTTTTTGGAAATTAAGCTTTCAATATATTTTTTATCCTGTGTAATCATGTGAGGTGAATGTTAGCTGCCAGTGTTTTATGCTTACACACAGTGACTTTTATGTGCTGTCTTAAAGAAGACAGTAATGTAAACATATTTAGAGTACAGCATGTGTGTGTTTCCTTGAGCTTTAGAAAAATGCTTGTGTTTTACTCCTCAGCTGTGTTCTGTGATCATCCGTTTCAGAAAAGTCTTCAGAGTATATTTCGGGGATGGCAGGCGCTATGGCTAATTGGGTAAGTTATGGCCATCCTGAGGTCTGTACATTATCGGTGGGAAGGCGGTAGTGGACAGGTTACTTCCCTTACTGTCCCCCTGCCAAAACACAAGGTTAGACAAGTCAAACTGCCTTCCCCTTGGGCCTGAGTGCTGGAAGGTGAGATCAGGCTGTCAGATTTCTTTCTGCTGGAAGGTGAAAGTGCGTTGGTAAATTAGGTACCTTCCTGCTGCTGGAAGGAGAGCTTGAATGGGAACACCAGCACCCTGCATCTCTGTTGCTGTTGGATGTTTGCTGCTGCTAGGCAGGCAGCAGGCAGGCAGTGGGCAATGTGATGACTTACAAACAGTGCTCTGCCTTCCATGCCAAAGTGGTGTAATACGAAAGGCCATAGATCCAATATTTTCACCCTGACATTTGGGTTTTTTTAATAAAACACAGTGTAATTAAAAAAATAATCCTAAATCAAATCAGTTCTATAACAGAGCTCATGGGCTGACTGCAGTTAATAACCTTAAAATAACCCAGTAATAAATGAAAAAATCTCCTACTGCCCAAAGACAACCAGTTAACTTACTTCTATGAAACTGTAGGTCTTTTTATTAGGCTACAAAACTGTTTCAAACAAATGAAAACCAAATGTGTAAAAAATGTGAGTGTTTTTCTTTAAACTCATACCAAAATAGTGTAAGCTCTCCAAGTGAAGCCTCTGCCTCAGTCTCTCCTGCAGGCTGGCTTGTGCTTTTGAGAGTGAATACAGGACTCATCTATTGAGCAAAGCACTGCATCGTGCTGTTAGATAGAGGATCTATACAGTAACTGTACCAGAGAGATTAAGCAGCCATTCAGTATGGAACTATTCAGAGTAGCGAACCCCGAGATATGCAAAGCATTATGCAACTCAGATTGGCACGTTGTGTTCTCCAGCCCAAAATAGTTGCTATTGTGGAGACAGGCTATTTTAATATTCACATGCAAAAGCTTTCAACACATACTGAACCTATGCCCTGCCTTGTAATATTATTCATTCTCATACTAAACAGGCATGACGCCAAAACCAGTCGTGCTATAAATGAGTGCATCTCCTATTGAGATCAATAAGAATTGCACTTGCTTACACTAAGGCTGAATTTTTGCCTATAAATTACAAACAGTTCCACTGTGGATGGAAAATATATTAACCTTCTGTGAGCATAAAACTCAATGTGTCATCTGTAGGATTTTGCTTTTCAGTGGTTACTTCCTAACTGGAGAACAATTACATTTCAAGTGGGAAACGTTTCAGCAACAGATCTTTGTGTACTGCCTGAACATGCTCATGTCTTGGCCTCAGTGGGAAAAATTCTTATGTAATGGTCATGGCCTGGGCACTTAGGTCTTGAATTCTGATAAACCTCTTGTAAAGACTAAAGGCCAGGCTTGTTTCAGCCAAGAGAGCAGAAAATAAGACTGCAATAAGACATGTTACATGGAACAGACCTTAATAAGCAAAATACATAGCTTGTTTTATTTTCTGTGTCAGTGAGTCTTGTCTGGTGAGTTACTGAGGCTTCCCATTAAATAATACCTTGTCTGGCTCATATTTCAGTTAAAGGCTAAATCCCTACTCATATATTTACCTGACCATGCAGATAGTACTTGATGCCAAGACCCATTAAGGTACGTAGGTTGTCACATCTCCCTGCAAAATGAAGAACTGGGCTCCTAAATGTTCTTGATGTCTTTGGGCTGCACAGGATTTAGGAATTGGCACATGTTAAGTTACCAACTTTTAAATTTCTCTCTGTGCCACTGCTGTGTGAAATTTTTGCTAAGGGGTCTATAGGGAGAGAGCTCTGAGAGGGTAAATACCCAAATGAGTCTAGGACATGGGAATTCCAGAGGAAAGCCTCTCATTCATCATAGACATTGGGCAAGAGTCACACAGCATGCTAAAGGTCCACAGAAACTTCTTGGGGTTTTTTTGTCTCCCCTTATAGTATATGTGTAAACAAGCTTTGTGAGGTCTATGGCAAGAGCAAGCTGACACACGGAAGATAATGTACTCCATCTTAAAAATGAAAGTAATTAGAGAACATGACGCATTTGAAAAAAAAAAAGTGATCTTGCAGTTAAATTGTGTAGAACAATGCACATCTTTAAGAGGTTGCACACAGATGCTTAATTTTAAAGGTTTTCTGAATATTGAGTGTTTAATTGTGTACTCTCTCAATGCACTTGCTTCTTAAAGGAGTATAGATTATACATTCCACCTAGTTTTCTATGGAATGATGTATGACATTTGGTCAAATGCATTGTGCTCTCAGGATAAATTATGAAGTACTTAAATGTATTTCATTATACATTATACTTCATCTTCAGGCAAAAATATGTTTTGTCAAAATATTGATTTGTATTATCAGGGCATGTTGTATAAAATCCAAGACTGAATTTCATTTTAGGGAACCGTGCAATTTGTCTAACCATTCCAAGGAAAAGGACATCAAATACACATAAGCAACTGTGTTGGTGAAATGAATTTTAACCATGTTTATCATCCTTCCAGATACACTGTACAATGGGATTTGATAAATTTCACTCCCTAGACCTTAGTCTGATCGCTGATGAGATAGGAATGTTACAACGTCCCAGTGGCATCGAGCTGGATTCCTGCTCTTAATAGGGTGCTGATAATATAGACACTAGTAGTTTATCTGTTACTTAAGAAAAATTAAATCTGATTCCATGAAAGGAGGAAAAACAAATAAATGAATATAGGTGAGAATTAATGTAGACATAGCCTGCAGTATATAATTGGTGTCAGGAGGTTTTAAGGACCAAATGTAAGTATTTGAAGGATTGTTTTTTCTTACAATCTTGTGGTTAAAACTTGGGAGTCATGAAGCATGGAGTAGTCGTGTGTCGTCCCCCCTCCTTTTTTTTCTTTTATTGTTATTTAACTGTCTTACAGATTTTCTACACGACCTTGGAAAAGTTGGATGGGCTTGATTCTGCACTGATTCTACATAGAGATGAAGACTGAAACTGCGTCCTTCCTGTACCTTCTGTCTCTTCATTTGTAAAAAGAGGCTACTCCTTTGTCCTTGGGGTGTGGCAAACCTAAATCACCTGGTATTTGCAAATATTCTAGTATTAAAAAAAAAGGGGGTGCTTTTGCTTGAATCTGCTGATATTCCAGAGCAAGGTCTTTGATCTGGTTGTGGGTTACCCAGCAGAGGGCAACATCACTCTTGCACATGAAAATCATACATCTGCTACTTGATCCAAAACTTGCCAAGAGCAAGAGGGATCTTTTCTTTGGCCTTTATAGCTCTGTATAAATGCAGACTTCTACTATATTTCAATATTAGCCTTGAAATGAAATGGCAGTGTGTTAGCACTCCCATGGCACTGTTGGCAGCAAGCCTTAGAAAAAAGCTTCAAAACCTTCTAGTGCTGGCCAGAAACACAACAGCAATTTTCATTTTGTTAGTGGTTGATACAGTGCTAATATCCTTAACAGCTGTGACTATGCAGTGCTTTGAGTGTTGCATAGCTTTGGTTAACTTTTATCTCTCTTATCTATTTATTTGATATGATACCCCAGGGCATTTGAGGTGCATGCCACAGGACCTGGAAAAGAAAGACATCTGCTGGATCGTGACCTCATGGAAGTCAATTGCAGTATTTTCTTTCATTTTCATGGGGTCAGGACTGTGCCTGAGCTTCCCCCGAAGCCTGTGCCTGTCAGGGTCCTTTGGGCACTAATGAGCCTTACTGGCCCCAACCAGTTTCTACCCTCTGCCCAGGAGCCCTGTTTCAGCTCAGGGCTTGGCATTCAGTCCTTGCCTGAGCTATGCTGTGGGCACTTCAGTCTCTGACCTTGCCATCTGGACAGACCCATGTTGTAGTCTTGCCTCCATTCCTACCTCTTACCCTTGTTTGCTGGATGGACCTTGGAACTGGCTGATTGCCTTGCCCAAGGCTGTCAATAGGATGCATTGCTATGACTGCCTGGCTCTGCCCTGTGTTCAAACCCTGTGGGACTGCATTCTATCACAGAGGGCATGGCCTGTGCTGGGTCCCCTGCAGCTGCTGGCTCATCTCCACTCATGGGACAGCCCTGCTTATGCTGCTCCCTGACACTGCTCCCACAGAGAGTGAATTTGTGCCCTGTGAGAAATCCCTGACGAGAAATTCAGCCAAACCATTTAGAGCACTTGAAGCAAACAGGGAGGTTGTAATAAATCTTTGGAGGATCTCTGTAATGCAAAAATGTACATTACAACAAAATAGAAACAGTTGTATACAGCTTAACTGGGTGGTAATGAAGTTCTTGCACCCATAGGAAGCCAGCCTTTTAAATATCCAGATCTACTGAAGAAATTATTAGTCCTCAGACTTGCAGAGAAAAAACTGAAAAGTGAAGAACCCTAGAGGTCAAAAGAACAAAAGCTGAAAACTGAAATACCTAGACAATCCCACTTACCTTTATTATGCTTGGAATTCAGGAAATCAGGTGGATTTTTAACCTAGCTTCATGATTTATTGCAGTTTATTTCCTGGTGGTTGGATGCCTGTGACTAGCCAGACACAGAAGATGACAGGCAGTGATATTTTTTGTTCACTGTGAGGCAAAAGGGGCAAACTTCAGTCAGTTTTCTATTAAGCTTTCCCCTTCAAGCATCCAAACAACGAATGCATAGAAATACTGGTATTTAGATTTGAAATTCTGTTGGTGGGGAAACAGCTCTCTCCGGGGTGCTTCTCTGTAGGCTAAAAATCGCTTCACGTTTTATATTCTGTTTTTTCCATTTTTTGTTTAAGAAATTCAGTCCTCAGAATGATTAGGAATTTCTTTTGAATGTTGTTAATATGAGACACAAACACATGTATAAAATTTCAGGATGGAGTAGTTGATATTTCTTCTGTGAGCCTCTGGGGCTTGTATCCAATAGGTGTCGGGGAAGGGGTTTGTGAAATTCAAGGGTGTTTCTAGGCAGTCGCTGCATTGGCTTTGTTTTCTGAGTTTAAGTGGGAGAAGTGTCATTGTTTAGTAGCCAGTTGCAGGGAGAAACTTGTTCAGTCCCAAATGGGAACTGTACTATTTCACAGGAATGTCATGCTGAAATTAATGGGATGTAAAATGTTCAGGGATTGTCTATTCAGTGTAAATAATGATTCTTCCAGTTTTGGTGGATGTAAGGAGGCAATAGGTTTTGTGTGGAACATGTACCACTCCAAAGTGAAAACAAGGAATTATTCTCAAACTGAGATTTGGAGAAAAGAAGTGTAACAAAGTTTAAATTCCCCATTGGCACAGTTGTTCTGAGCACACTGGGATCTACCAGTCAAGGTCCAAGAGCAGAATTTGCCCTGTGAGGTAGGGGATGCCCTGGATGTGCTTGCACCATGTAATGTGCCGCAGTGTGAGGAGAGGGCACGAAGACCTACCATAATTACTGAGTTCAGATGAGTGTTTAACAGCCTGTGTTGGATCTCAGGGTGACATGGCCATACACTTCTGGAAGAAGCTGTGAGTGCAAACTAGCTTGTGCAAGGGACTGCACTGTATCCCTTCAATATGACTGTATGAGTAACCAGCAAGACTGCTAAGAAGTCTCTTCCCCTTAGTAGAAACTCTTTAAGGTTGTGCTAATACTTCAGACACTTATTAGGTTATATTTGGCTGGATGGGTTTGAAAAAGAGTCTTTTTAGCAAGGACGGTATTATTTATTGCTAATTTTAGGGTTTTTCCTGTAGATCCCCTTTGAGACAGGCAGGTCAATGATGCTCAACAGCATAGATGCTCACTGGGTAAAGAGGAGGGTCACTGCCAGGGACATTCCTGGTGTAACCATTGTGACACATGGACCAAAGCCAGCAAAAACGTGGGATTAAGGAAAGGAGCAGGAGATCAAGGTAACAAAATAGCTGCAGTTTAGTAGAGATAACAAACTTGACAAGTCACAATTCACCTAAAGAATGAAATGGGAATGCTTCTTCCCAGAAACACGTGCTGTGGCTCCTATTGCTTTTTTTCTCTTCTGCTTTCCTCCCCACTTCTGATAGCAGCTGGGATTTAGTCAGAGAGGACTTCCTCCACAGGATACTGCCTTTCCTTGCCGTTTTGTCTTCCCCGCTTCCTGTTACCCTGTTCCGATGTAGTAGTAACTCACAAGATGGTGATTCTGGCATGACTTGGTGGAGGCTGCACTGTCTGTTTTACCAATAAACTATTGCTGATGTGGCAGGGACTAATGTGATGGCATTGATTTGTAAAATGTACTAACACTTCCAGTTGATGGCATAAATCAGTAAGTTTTACTCTTTTGGTTATCAGATTCACACGTTTCCTATTATAAACTTTTGCATACATAGATCTGAGTAGCACATATGAAATAGCTTATTTTAGTCAACTGTCTTGGACCACATAGAGTATAAGTCCATCAAGCACAGACTGAAAGCCCTTGATTTAAAACAAAAGTGCCTTCAGAGTAAGGTCTCTAACCTTCACAGAGTGGATTAATTAATGGAAATGGTTTTTTTTAAAAGGTACTATTTTACAGGAAGTCAAGTATATTTTTCCAGTAGATTTAATTGTCAAGATGTTTTTAGACAAAATGAGCCCTTGCCACTACTAATGAATAAGGCAGCTGAAATTCCTGTATACCCATGACTTAAATTAATGTTCAGCTTCTCAAAGGGTTATGGCAGTAATAGTGTACAAAGCATTTCTGTAAATTGTAGGAGGATTAGAGAGTAAATTGTTTGGGCCTGTCAGTCTGTGGAGAAGTTGTAAATATTTCAGTGGTGAACAAAAAAAATTACTTCTAATAAGAGGGACTGTTTTCTGCTTCTGAAGTTGTTGCTATCAAAAAACCTTATGGTATGGATGCCACATGCTACTAAGGTTCTCTATCAATATTTTGTATGGTTGATGTCTGTAAAACATCTAAGAGAGGCTTTCTGGTGGTGATTATCCTGAACACAAACCAGCACAGCACCCAGTCATAAGATTGCGGGTAGTCCTCAATCTTTAGTTCTCTGGAGTGAAAACTGGTAAAGTTTTTTCTGAAACTTAATGCTGTCAATTAAAGCCAGTGGTATCAACTGCATTGTATCTACTTGGTATTTCTATCATATGCATGAAGTCCATTATCGAGGACTGTTGTGCTCAGCTATCACAGTAGTAAAGTCCGTCTGACATAATACAAGGATTTCCTTTAATCAATTCTATCTGAATGAGAGCACTAGCTCCTTCCTCAGTATGTTTTTATAAACCACATATTTTCATTTTCCTATTAGATTGTTTCCAGCAAGTGTTAATAGAGTCAGTAAGCTGTAGTTATGCTCACAAATGAACAAGTCTTCCTTGTGCATCTTTTTTCTTTTTTTTTTCTTTTCCTTTTTTCTTCTTTTCTTTGGTGTTTTGTTGTAGAGGCAGGCATTGTGCAGGTAGAGGCAGTGAAATTATTTTGTACTCTTTATACATTTTGATGTTTTGACTAGTATGGCTCAAACCCATGATTCTTGGGCCTGTTGTTTTCTGTTACCTTTGCCTTTTGTTTTGTTGAATGTGTCAGTCTGTCCGGAAGAACTAAGATATTCTTCCTGTTTCACAAAATCCTCAGCCTTACAGCTCCTTTCTAGTTTGTATTTCTGCCTTCTATCATCTTCTGCTTGCAGTACCAAAATGGCTTCCGAGATCAGATGAATACTGCTCTTTAGTGTCTGTCCAACTCTCCTAACATTGTCTATTGTCTGAAGCACATAGAAATTTCGTCTAGAGGAAGGTGCCAGAATGCTAATACATATTGTCAGAGACATTGTTCCAGTACTCAGAAATAGGCTCTGATATGCCATTCAAGACTGCTATAGCATGAAGCTTGGGGCCGAGATACAGAGAGATCCTCATCTAAGACACTGGAAGGAAAAGAAAAAAGAAAAAAACAAACTTGGGGGGAAAAAAAGTGGCAGATCCTGAGGCAGCTTGAATAATATTTGAGATGGAGATCGATTTTATCAGTGTGGTAAAATAAGTCAGTGTTAAAATTAATCTGTGAAGAAGCAAATTATTTATTATAACACTTGTTAGGCTTTTAATGAGTTCTGAATAAATACTTGAATTTTTTTCAAATAGTCTAGAAAGCTTCAAAGGTGTGGATGTAGAATGTCCACAGAGCCAGGTAGTGTCTCCAACAGGGTGCCGGTTATAAACTAAGAGGTTGTCAGTGATGTTTTGCAACTAACATACTTGTGTGATTCCTGTAGAAAGATATGTAAATCATTTATAAGATGCAGGTGCAATTCAGTTTATTGCTATGTATGATTGTCAGTCTTTAATTCTACATTACATTAAAGCCATTTCAAGCAATTGGCAACACCAAATTTTTCCCTGATATGAGGAATATTTTTTGCAGGCATTAGATGTTTCTGCATCAAAGACTGGCATTTCTCAGATATGTACTGTGTTATTGGGCCAAATCACTGGATCTTAAGAACCCTAGGTTTCTGGTGTGTTTGCAGCTGAAATTCTGTTCTTCATATATGGTTTGAAGGATTATTTGTACTTTTTCAGAATATTTCCCATTTGCTGCACAAAACTTCTGTACTGTAAACACTGTTAAAAATTATGTGTCAGTGAAGGTACCCAATTCAATTAATTTACTCAAAGGACTTCACCTTCAACAAATTATAGTTCTTCTAATTCTGTTTCTTTTTATTTATTATTTAAATTACAATTTATTATTTTCTCTTTATTTATTATTGAATAAATAAACAGTACCTATACATTTACTGTTTTATTTTATTTATTTATCTATCTCTAGGATTCCTATCATATTGCCAGCTTAAGCATGTCCTTCCATTTTGTACCTGGTGGGAAGGTAAAACCTAATGTAGAGTTAAACTGGCAAAGCTCCTCTGTGAAGTTCTTCCCTTGCTAGTGAGCGTGCTGTGTGTTTCCAGACACTTCACACTTCATAGCGATTAAGAAATGCAGCTTTTTGACAGTACAATGGGTAAAAGGTCCATAAATGTGAAACATGAGTGTGTCTGAATGCTGCTCCGCTCCTTACCTTTTTTACCTTACTGACATGTGGTGTATCACATATGGACACGAGTGCACAGCAGGGCAGCAGGGTCCATGGAGCAGAGCAGGCGCTGTCCCCTGCTGCTAGGGTGCGTTGCAGTGCTGTGAGGGAAGCAGGGACTGGCGACTCTCCTTTTACTCAGCCCCCCTATGGCTTGTTTCCCCACCAGTAGTGCCGATGTAGTGGGGTCACGTGGTGCTGAAGCCACATTGCCGATGAACTCCTTTGTGCCTTTCCCCCTCTGTAAGCCCAGAGATTCCTGTGCCTGATGCGGAGGCGCATCCTTTCATTTCCAGTTGATTCGTGCTCAGGGAATCAGAATGAAGCGAGTCCTTTACACAGCCTCTTCTATCTCCTCAGCTCTGCTGGAAAGATTCATGTACACTGACACTTCTCAAAATCCCCAGGCCTCTTGAAAAGTGTGCCTCTCATCCCTCTCTCCAGTTATCTGGCTAACATTTTGCCTCTGTTGCCCATACCCTCTGAGATATTGTAATCCCAAGGAGTCTGCACAGGAGAAAGCAGGGTGTGGGCAGAAGACCGAGAACTTCGTGTTCCTCTCGGCTGCCCTGTGGGCATTGCCACCGAGCCCTCCTGCACTTCCCTGCCTGCCCTAATGCCTGCTCCGTTTGCTGTCAAACCTGTGCAGAGTAAGCAATGAACCAGCACAACTTTTTGCAGCTTATGCATGATTGGGATTTATCCTCAAGCATGTAAAGCAGAATATGACTTCCAGCAAAGTGAGACAAGGAAGCAGAATGGAGACCTGGCAGGACACGAGAGCTGGCCTTAACTCCTCAGCCTTGCAGTGAAGCAGGTGCTGATGTGCAGGCAGGGGCTGAGGATGTACACAGCTATGGTTGTATCCCCCTGCTTTACCTAATGAAAGGCTGTTTTGTTCTCTAGGACTTTTCATGAAGCATTTCTTTCCCAGCAGCAGAAATCATCTCAGAGTTATGCAAAGCTGAAGGGAAAATGATGCACCAAGGTTTGAGGCACAGCTGGAGCTTCAAAACATCTGTGTGCCTAACTTCAGACCTCTCTGAAGGACTGGAGCACCGCTTAAGAACAAAATTCTCCCTTTTAAAAATACACGTAGAGAGGTAGTCATTGCTCATATTTGCTGCTGAAGCACCCCTGCATTTTGCATTAGGAGGACATTTACAAGGACTAAGAAGCAAGATATACTGGAGAAAACTGACACCCAAGAAAAGAATAACTATTGCGTTTTGAAGCTTGCAGAGGAACAAGTGTTAGATAAATGCATATGACAAACAGACCCTGTTTGATCTCTCTAAGATGATTTGACAAGTCAGACACACAGGAGCCATAAATTACCTGTAATGGCAAAAATTACATCAGTTATAACCTTTAAAGCAGTTGTGCCTCATACAGCATCAATTCAGAGATAGTAATCTAGGGAGAACTAGTCTCTCTGTACATGTTTCCCTTGTAATATACAGCTACAAGAGTAAGCTGTGTATGATTTTCATAAGATGTGATAAAAATCTAATGGTTCTAGGCTGCATACCGTAAACCTGTGCAGATAACTGGCTCAGACTCTAACTGATAAACATACTGGGCCAGGAAAACCATTTTTTACTTTAAAAAGAAATGGAAGTATGATTGAGATGTCATGGTGTGGGGGTACTGCATGGGGAAGATTCCCATAATCAGTCATCAGCCCATTTCAAAGACAAGCTGTGGAGAGGGAGGGGGCTGAGGGCTGCCAAACACTGGAAAGCAGCCTTCAGAGGGCTCTGCTTTTTGCACCTGTGAAACCTCCTGTGCCTTTTTTACAGGGTTTCCCAAGGGCAGTTGCCTTTGCTTTTGTGCCTGGCTTGCAAGTTGGTGGGGCAGGAGGGGAGGAAACCTCCAGCAGATGCAGCAGCTAGCACCTGGGTGCTTTGGTGACCACCGGCACCTGAGAGGGAAGCCGGCTGCTGCAGCACAGAGCTGTGTATGACATCCATACCGGCATGGCATGGTAGTAGAGGTCCTATAGCAATGACCTCTGCTAGGGTCTTGTTTCTCTTTCTCCCCTAATGGCAGAACTTGATTTTTTACCTGGAGCCCAGGAACAGCATGTAGGAAAGATTATTTCCACCCTCCACATGGCCTTGCTTGTGCTCAAGTAGCTGCTCTTGGGGCTGGAGGAATGATTTCCAGGCCTGACTTTGCTGTGAAGCAGTCCTGTGCGCGTCTGCTTGCACGGCATGAACTCGGTGGGTTGCCTTGGCTGGGAGGGGAGATGAATCTGGCAGTCAGAAGGATGAAGATGAGCCGATTTTGGTGTGGTACCAAGCAGCCTTGCAGTCCCTGCACAGAGAGCTGCTGGTGTTGTGGCTTGGAGCATCTTATTTTAGCTTGATGGTCATCTTAATTTGCTTTTGATTACTGCCTGTTACTTCAGCCCTAAAAAGCCAAATTTCTTGCAAGGCTGCTTTCCCAGAAACCTCCGCAAGGAGTTGAATCACACCAGAGTAAGTTGCCACACTGTTTTCTCTTTCCTCTCCAAAATAACTTGTTTATATGGTAAGGAAAGCTCTGTACTGACCTTTTGGGTAGGAAAGGAGGGGAATATGTGCTGATTCTAACCATATCTTCCAAAAACCCGCCTGAATGCCGACAGGCTGCAGGCTGCCTCAGGCAGGAGCCTGCATTTGGCCTGAGCTGCTGGAGACCCCTCTGCTCCCCAGGTTTTGTTGCTAATGGCCTGATGATACCCCCGTCCCCAAAAAGGTGCTGTCTGCCATGTTGCTCTTCAGCCTGGCCCTGGGCTAGGCCCAGCTGCTGGTGGGGGCTCCAGGGGTCTCTGTCAGTAGAGGTTGGGGCTGCCCCGTGCTGGACACAGTCAGCTCCAGGTGGCTCCAGTGGCACCTCTGCAGCACACAGTGGGCACCTCAGGGACAGTGCAGCTAAGAAAGGGCAGAATGCTGCTGGCACTGAGGTAAAAAGTGTGAGGAACAGCCCTGCGACCCTCAAGGGGAGAGCGGGAGGGAGGGGATGAGGGGCGCCCGCTGCCCCCTGCTGCAGGGACTCCTCTGGAGGATCCAGCACAAGTCCCAGAAGAGGAACAAAGCCATGGCCATGCTGTAGCCCATGTGGCCAATATGTGGTATTTGTAAGTCAGGGGCTGGTGTCAAGGTCGGGATGTGCTGCTGTCACAGGGTTAGCCAGACCTGCCTTTGGGAAGGGGATCCTGCAGCAAGCTTTCCTCCTAGGCCACCGCTTGGGGGTCAGGGTTGAGGTGCTTTTTGGGTCCTAGTAAACAAAGAGCTGTCTGGCTGTACATGAGGTGAATAAAGAGGAATTTTGTTCTCTGCAGGTCATTTTACCCCGTGCCTTTCACAGGTACTAGGTCACTTGGAGTAGCAGTGCTCTCTCATTTCTGTCTGTAATGCTTAAATACTATATGGGTGCTCAATGTGGGGCTCCAGGGCCAATGCGCCTGCAAAGCGTGTGCCTCACCCGAGGGATGCCGGCAGCGTCCTGGCTGTGGGGCTGTGAGAAAAGAAACAGCAGTTTGCTGTAAACTCACAGACTCAGCTGCAACAGTCCTGGAGTAATGTGATTTTAATCCTATCCCAATGGCCTAGCACTTTTTTGCAAAGGAGAGTTTTGCCCAGTAATTCTTAGAAGGATACAACGCATAAAAAGGGAGAGAGGAGAAACAAAGCAGGAATCAAAAGTGCAGGTAGTCTCATACACTGAATTAGACCATTTGGAAACTTAATTAAATTTTATCTGCATTTTAGGCTGTGGTCAGTCAGGGAATGGGGAGAAGAGCAAACGCTTGAGTATTAAAGGTGTGGTTGTATAATTAATCTGGTCAGCACTGCGCATAGAAACCTCAGTCCGTCTGCTGGTACATTAGCTAGCTGTTGATTAGGAGAGTTGGATAAATGAATCAATTAATTGTAGCTGAGAAAGGAAGTGACCTGTATGGTGGATGTTAATTTCTCTGTGTTGCTTGTGAAAGGTACGAAGTGAGATGTACTGGACACAGTGAATTTGATTTTCTGCTATATATACAGGTGTAAAAAGTATGGCATAGGGCCAGCAGCTTACTCAAACTATTACTTACTTCAAACATTAATACTATCTCCAGCTGCCCTAAGATGACTGCTTTAAAAACAGGCTCTAAAGCTGGCTGGCTTGCAAAATTCTGTGTGCCCATATGGCTGGACCATTGACCATGTGCTAATCCTTGGTATATTATTGGGTTATTATTTTTTTTTAATATAGCTGTCAGTAGTGAAAGGGTGGTAGCTGCCTCTATAGCTCAGGGACTTCTAAGCTGTGGGGCAGAAGAGGTGGACATATTGCTGCCCTGTGTCCTCATTAATGCAAATTCTTCTTCTGGTACAAAGGAAATCCAGAAGAGATGAATCCTAGGTCACTTTCTGTGGATACATACAACTGAACAGCATGAAAGTGATTAGATAGCTTTCTGGGAAGGTTCAAACATAGCTTCTGATTTGAAGCCTAATGTATAACATCTTTTTTCTTTAACATTTTATTTGACTGCGAGCAGGCCATGAAGTAAATGTGAAAAGAGTTTCTTCAATATGTAATAAAACTTAGCTTTCTTAAAGAAATGTGTCATATCTGAAGCACATGTCTGCCTGCCCCTTCCCAGAAACTTTTAGGTTCTCTGTGCAGCTTCTTCTAGACCTGGAAGAGTAGCAGAAGTCTCAAAATCTCTTATAAATTTCTTGAAAGAAGCCTGGAGTGAGAGGAGAGCCCCCAGATGAGATAAAATTCTGAGGGAAAGATAAGAACTCATCTGCTACATATTTTGGTTGATAATTACCTCCCCCCCATGCAGGTGTCTTGTGGGGCTAATCAGAGTGCAGCAAGGTGCAGGCTAGCCCAAGTATATCCTCCCTTTTGCCAGCAGTGGTATTGTGAGGGTAGGTGAGTGGGGTTTGAGAGAAGGCACAAGCCTATAAGAAGTGAATCTTTGTTAGTTTTGCTTCTATGAAAGAGCTTTAATTTCTCCTAGTGCCTCAGAAAATGGCTATTTATTTATTTATTTATTTTTAGCAGCATACGTTTCACAGCAGTTTGCTGATGGCAAGGGTTGGGGTTCTGTGATGTTCTGTGTGTCTGCTGGTAATTCTTTTCTTTTGAACTCACCATGACTTGCAGTAAAGTCCCTATATTTGTTGATATAAATGGATGCAACAGCTCATCTTTAGCATAACTATAACTTATTTTATTAGCATTAATAAAGGCATCAATTCTTTTGGTGGGATTTTTTTTTTTCTTTTGAGTTATCAGAAAACTGAACTCTTGCTACCCCAGAAATTTGAACCTAGGGAGTTCAGTGGTTAGTATATGACTACTCTAGGGGAACAAAAGATACCTTTCCAATTAAAGTTAATAGAGGGATAACTTCAGACACACAAAAGGAAAAAAAGACACCTATAAGTCATGGTGAGTTCAAAAGGAAAGAATTAAGGTAGGCGCACAAAGCATCATGGGAAGTGCTATTCAAGCTACCATGTCAAAAAAGCTGATTAACAGCAGTTCCAAGTCTACCTGATCACCAGGGAGTCTTACTGATAAAAATTATTTCACCTCCAGAGAGAAGAATCTCCCTGAACTGAACAAAAGTGTCACTTTTGAATAAGGATTCATGAAAAGGCAGAAAAGGAGAAGAAAAAAGAATAAAGGTACGCATTCACCAAAAGATCTGAAATTTGTAACTTGTGACTGTTTATCAGTCTCTTGGTTCTGAATGAAACTGCAAGTCATACGTCAGTGAGCGGGATTCATATCATTAGCTTTGCATTTCTTTTTTGTTTGAAAGTGGCTGTTTGCAGATAAAATTCACTGACATTTGTTGCAATTGCAATCAGGGAAATCTAATGGCTTTGTTTGATGTCTTGCTTACACCTTCCATTCTGTAAGGCTTTTCAGTAGAGTCCTTTAAAGATATTGATTAAATTCTGGAGCTACTTTATGGAATTTGGTGTGTGTTGTGTGTAGAAGTCAGAGTAGATGAGTGTAACGGTAAATTCTAAATGAAAAATCAAATTATTTCAGGCTACTAATGAATTTCCATTATTCCCGTGCCACACCCCCCCCCCCCCCCCCCCTTTAACTTCCGTAAGTCATTTTCAACACTTTGAACTGTACAACAGAAAAGAGACATGAAAGAAAATGCTGTTGGAATGTCTTCTTGTGAGCATGATGTTATACAAATGCCAAAATGTCTTTTATTTGGCCTTAAACTGTTGTTTGACCTTTTCTAATTCTAATGTATATTTACATGATGTTTTAGAGGAATTTCTCTTTCACTTGCCTTTTTGCGTTTGAGTAGATCAGTCTTCTTCATACCCACAGTTTGTTCCTCCATTTGTGGTGATGTGGAATGAGTTAGAGAACAGGATTGCCACAGATTGGGGGCAGTTCAATATGAAAATGTAGGCGCTTGAGATACGTTGTGCAGGGTGGTATTTGGAAGAATTACCCTGGACCTTGTGTTTGGTTTGGGCTGCTTTCTCTGGGTTATAGCAGTAGATGTATTTTAGGGGTGTCCAATGCCTTGGCGTTAACGAAATTTAGGAAAGGTTTTGCAGTGAATGTAGTAGGCTTTGTTGGGCTGCAGCAGGAAATTTGAGATACATCAAGGATGAAACAAAGAGGAGTCATGGTTCTTTGGCTGCAGCTGGACAGTAGAAGACGAAAAAGTCCAGGCTGTGCTTTTTGGGCAAAAGTGGGCTGACTTTTTGAATTTTAGCCAAGTTGTGAGGAGCTTCACTAAGTACCAGAAAGAAATTCATGCTCTTTGCCTACAAAATGGAAGTAGAAGGGGTCTTTAGGTAGCAAACTGCTAAGCGAACAATATTCTGTCTTGTAAGGGGAAATGAAGTTTTTGCCTGGACTGTTGTATGTTCCAAATAAAACATTAACTTCTGAGAAATCACTGAGTGTTTTCCCTCTGTTTGGCTCAGCATTTTCAAAACCAGTGGATAGCTAGTTTCACATTACATTTGTGATGTTTTGTGAAACTCAAGTTCTAAACCTATTCATGTTCTTCTATTTGTTTTTCTAGATGAGTTATTACTTATATTCTCATAGTTGGTTTTACTTGAAGTTTTTAATGTTATGTGCTGCTATTACTAGAATTTAAATGTTCAAGTGGGCTTTTGTAAGCTCATTTCCTGACTGCTGTTCTTAACACCTTGGGGAGCTGTAGAGTATGAACTTTTTTCATTCAGTCTTTCAGCATCTCATCATTTATTTATAATGATGTTGTAAAAATGCAGAAAACTATGCAAAGAGCAGTCTAAATGTGGTAGAAATTTCTCCTAAAAAGTGTTTGTATGTATAGGAATATGTGCACCTGTATAAAAGATTAAATAACATTTGCATTTATACAATACAGTATATTAGATGTATTCTATGGACTATTTCATTAAAACTAGGAAAATTCTATGTAGAATTAAAATACATAAATTGCTATCTTAAAACAGGTGCATATTGAACAGAATTATCTGAAATATATATTCATTTCATCTGTATATGCACTTGCTGTTGTCCCATCCAAATGAGTGAGTTTAACATTTAGTAATAGAAAAGGACAATTAGTGTAATTTTCTTTATCTGACTGTAGAAGGCTACCACCTGGAAAGCAATTTATATGCATTAAGCGTAAAGTTCATAATCACTAGGCAAGTTACCCAAAAGGGAAAAAAAGAAGCAATGTTGTTTCTGTTCTGCTTGTATCCACTTGTGGTATTAATATTTCTTTGACTGGGAATTGATTATTCTTTGGGGAGACAAGAGAATCACCTCTTTGCAGCCAATGGGACTACATCACTGCAGCAAGCTCTACCACAGTAAGAGCTCGGATGCATCTCTGAGCTCTTCAGTATTCAGCTGGAAGACTGGGGCCCCATAGCAGTCAAGGGATGCCTGTGTTATTTGTCTGCTTTTTATCTGAGAAATCATTGTAGGCTTCTGGTGCTGTTGGCTTTCATGCAGAAGTCTCTCTGTCATCGTTCTAGTAAGCAGTTTTAAAACATGAGTATGTTCTGGGAATTCTGCTGGAAAGAGAATGACAAGCATGTTTAGTAAATCAGAGCTTTTTTGGTAGGTGATCTGACAGCATGCTTAAAATATAATTGATTTGTGATCAATTTAGCATCAGCATTTTAGCACACTGTAATATGTTTGACACCCATTTTATAACACGTTGTATGGTGGGAATAGTTTCTGCTGAATGAAGAATTTCTTTGTTACAATAGGAAGAAGTCAGGAGAAGGTAGGTTAGCTGTGAAGAAAAAAAATTGCTTTTGCTGGAGGTGAGAAGAAATTACATCATTATTTGCTTTAACATGTTTCCTCTTCCTCTTCCCCTGAAAATTTCTGTACCAAAAGTTTCTCAAGTAAAGATTTTTTCTTCTTGTGAATCCAGATTTTCTTCAATTTCTTCCTTAACAGGTTTACTTTCAGTCTTTTTCTCTTGGACCTTAAAATTAAAGATACTGTTTAACCTTCTATATGTTGCTTTAAAACATGTATCTGCCCCCTTCCTGGTGAGGAGATTCCCCCCCTCCTTGGGCCTTCCTGGATTCAGTTGTCTTCTCCTCCCAACACATTTCATTACAAATGTGTTTTTTCTAGAAATAATAATAGTCTTTATCATTTAGATTGTCATACCTTTCCTTCAGCTTCCTGCATTTTATCAGTGTTTAGTTCAAACTCTTCCTTCTCATTTAAAATCCATGTATCTTTGCTCCTCCCCTTTGCCTAATTTACTACTTTTCCTTTTCCTTTTATTTTTTTTTCTTCTCCTATCCTGTAACAAAACAACAAATTAATTTGATTAATTCCTTGTACAAATTTGGCCATGCCATCATTCACGCTGCCTGTTATGGAGTAACCTTCTTGAACACATAAGCAATTCTGTCCTTTGTCCCACTGAAACCTCTCTTGTTATATTCACCTCTACTGCACTGCCTTAGGGGAAAGTTGCTGCCAGTTTCCCATTAAAGCAGTGACATAATTATGCTGATTGTAGCCCTGTGTCTTCTCCCAGCTTCAGTTTACTTACCTGGCTTACAGATTTAAAAAGTACCTAGGGCGGTTTGTACTGGGTACACAGAATAAGTTTTGGGTTTTTTTTAAATTATTTGTTAATTACATCTGGGCTGTTCACCCTGGGGAACTGCTTCTGCCTAATTATTTAATCAAGGACACAAAATGGACTCAGCAGTATAAAGGGAGTTTGGGATAGTGCACAGAAAGAGCTGGATGATGATGAGGACTACAAATAGGATAAAATGTATGAATGTAGAAGATAACATCATGCATTTGGGGGCTCTTGCTGAAACCCACTGCTCTAAACTGGGAGGTCATCAGCTGGAAACGACCAATCAACACATGGGAGTTACTCAGTCACAAGCTGACAGTAAGCTGTGAAGATATGAAAAGGTAAAGATACGAAAGAGGTAAATGCAATTCTAGGTTGTCTCAGGAAAGGTAATTCCAGATAGGGAAGTAGTGCTGGCTGCATACAAGGATCATTAATGAGACCTTGCTTAAGATACCACATGTGGTTTTGACTAACAGTTTTCAAGAAATATGACCTGAAACTGAAGCTTGCATTGACAAGGTATAGTGATCAGGGGAACAGAGAACTTGTTTTACAAACGGAGGCTAGAAAAGGTTGGCTTTTTTATCTTAGCAAGGCAAAACATGAGAGAGTATACAATTTTTTGTCTTTAAATACATCGTGGCAGAAAATAACTTTTTAAGATGAAGGGCAGCATTGGCAGAGGAACAGAGGGGTATAAACTGGCCAGGAGTACATTTCAGTTGGGGTTAAGAAACAAGTTCCTTATTATTAAAGCAGCTGAGCTCTGAATAGACACTCCACTGGAGCAGTTGGGGCACAAAGTATAACGTAAGTGAAGATGAAGTTCTGTAAGTTTATAAAAGGATTATCTGTAAGAAGGCTGCTCCTGAGAGCAGACTCCCTGAGCTGGGTGATGAGCCTAGGCCTGTGGTCCTTGAGACCTAAAGAGTTCAGTCTTCATTTTTTTTATTTATTGACAGATCTATCTATCTATATTATTTTGTAGTAAAACCATTTGCACTTGAGTCCTTGTTTCAAATAAATGGAACATTTGCAGATAGCAGGATGTGTTTGTAACTGTGGTTACCTTCCAGAAGTAAACAAAGTTTCCATCCTTATCTTGATGTGGGGTTTGGAGCAGATGCTTTTTAAGTTACATTAGCTCAGATAACTGAACTTGACGGAAACTCTGCTTGTCTAAAACTGAGCTGTAGGTGCTGGAAAGTTTCTACTGAAACAGTCTGTGTAAGCTAATTCAGTCAGTTAAATTGGTTTGGTTAAATAAAGCTGTGTTATGTTACTGACACACATTTTCAGCCCTTCAAATTTCATCCACTATCTGATAGGAGCTAAATAAAAACTACTGAAAAAATTTACGTTGGACAACACACAGTATTAAAAAAAAAAACAAAAAAAAACCCCAACAAAGCAAAACCTCTAATGATTTATATATTTGTCTAAAACCAACTGTTGGATTTATCTATATAAGGCTCTAACTCCTCTTTAAAATAAAGGATTAATAGTGTTGATTTCACTGTTGGACAAATTTCTTGCAAGTGAAAGGAGACTGGGATGCAAGACAATTTCCAGTTACTTCTATCAGAGGACCTAATGAAAGGAGAAAACCATAATAAGAGTTGTAAAAATATTATCCTCCCATGTGCTCTAAAAGGATGAGTTTGGCATTTGATGGAATGCCAATGTGCTGCAAGTGTTGACTGCTGTTCTTTAAAGCCTTATAAAGAAACAAAACTAACAAAAGACACTACAGACAATATTGCAGCAACGAGTGTTTCTTGGATGTCAAACACCCTCCAGCCCACAGCACTTTGATCTTGGGAACAAACCATAAAGAACAAATAGAATAATTTTTCTTACATGCTAACATTTAACAGTGAGGTTGATGAACTTCTGGAAAACTAGCATAATGGCCGTGCCTTTTCCATTTGTTAAATTGTTTTGACAAGGACATATTTCATTTAAAGAGGCTGTTTTTTATTCTTTCCCTTTTTGGTCTCTCAAAAAATAAGAGGAACAAATATAGAACTTCACAGCAGAGATCAGCTCACCTTCCACACAAGCCAAAAGGAAAAACATCACTTAAATGTGCATTTTTTTTTTTTCTTCTTTTTTGGTGTGTGGGGGTGTGTGTGTGTGTAGGCAGGGGAAGGGGTGTAGAAGGGCAGAGGGAAATAAGAGAAAAGAGTGTGTAGACAGTATATCTGGGTATTTGTGACTTTTGGCTCAGTTAAACTTTTCATTGAAAGCCTCTGTTTCCATTAAACTTGCCAAAGAAAATGTATGAAATACATTAATACACACTGCACACATTAGGCATGGGAGAAGTGACTTAGAGACTATCAAAACCCCTCTTGCGCTTTCTCTCTGTATCTAGATGCAAGCATGTCGGCAGGCTTTACCATGCTTGGTTAATATTTCCCATACACAAAAGAGGTGGGGCTTTTATTTTTTTCTATCTCTGTCCTTTCACATTTCCTTAGGAACTGAAATTGATGATGTGGAGGAAGCTCCCTCATGTATTGCTAGTCCAACTCCCACAACAGGGTTTTATACTCCCCCAAATCCTGCTCTTCAAGGATCCCATTTTCTCAGTTTGCAAACTTGGGGCTTTGGTCTGTTTGGTAGGCACATAAACTTTTGATATGTTAAAGTGCAGGCTCTATTCACAGATTCTTTTGGATTTGTTTTGCCAGTGTGTCTCTGTCTTCCTAGACACTAAATAAATTTTTTTCAGGAATAGCTTAACATACTAGAATAAGAGACTTTTGGAGTCTTGGCTTCTTGGAGTCATGAGTTCAAATTCTGATTAGATTTAACCCAAGCCTTTAACTGTGAGGAGTTGTTGATTTATATGATTTCTGTTCAAAAACCTTAGCGTGTTCCAGGACTCATCTGCTTTGTCTGAATGTATGCTAGCGGTCTCTGGGCATGAGAATTTGGCTTTGTTCCACCTGTCTCATTCTTTACCACTGTTTGCAGTGTAATGTCTGTATTTCAGCACTGCTGTGAAAGACCCTATCTATCCAGGTAGACCCTACTTATTGCCTGAAAGACTTCATCCTCTCCTTGTCACACAGGCAAATTTATCCTCCAGTTTTTGCTCTTCATGGTTTTCCTTTTCTGAGAAGAAAGTGATGACCAGAACCATTGCTGAGACATGAATGTATCCTTAGCCTTTTCCAGGGCAGAAACCACCCCCTCACTGACAGAAACGCTGATGGATCCTTGCATTTGTTTTCAAGTCCTAATTCAGCTATGCTCTGCAACGCACTAAAAATGAAACTTGGGATGCCTAGTAGATATTTCTCAGATTATGTCCTGACCATTTGCAGAAGAAGTAGAGTTTATACTATCCAACTTTAGGCGTCTGACATGGGCTATGAACTGCTTTGCCTCCTGGATCTATTTGTGCTGCTGGACAGGATTACCATCTGCAGCTGGGTATCAGACATACACATGAGCTTATGTCTTACTCAGATCTGTGAGCAGAACTGCTATGTGATGCAAAATGAGCCATTCTGCCAAGATTTTCTGCTTACACAGTATAAGCTAGAAAGGCTCATTCTTCACAGCTTGGCACATCTTTGCAAGTGGTTGCATGTTTGCAGTTGCATGTTTTGTTGCAAATGTTTTGACACTTCTGCCTTATTTTGCCTAGGGGAAGTGGTAACTGAAGTAGGAAAAAAGATAGTTCTGCTAGAGGCAAACCTTAAATGACAATTTTTTCTGTCTTCTGAAACTGCTTTCTGTCTCATGGCAGTTAACAGATGATCTCAGTGGAGCGTGGCATCTGCACATAAACCTCTTACCTTCAATTTCTCATTCAAACAGAACACAGAAATTACTGGTTAGGAAACAAGTACTAAAAATATCCATAGATAATTTCCTTTTATGTTTTGACTTGACGTAGCTTTTGGGCAAGTAAAGAGAAATTGTGCACAACGTGATGAATTTCCTGATTCTTTTCAATCCTTTTTTTTTTTTTTTTTTTTTAAATATGGTTGACTGAAAGTGTTTCTGGAAATCACTTAAGGTAGGAAGCTTCCAAAGTTACTACAACTGTTCAAATCCTGCTGCATTAGGCCTAAACTCTAAAGACCTAAACTCTATAAGAAAGGTTTGCTTGAAGTTTTATTCTTTGGCTTATATCCAGTGGAAAGTCTTTTATGACTTCTTTAAGATTTTCCAATGTGGTTCTTTTAACGGAAGCATGGTAAACCTTGTGGAACTTCAGTCATGTTTGTATGAAATATATAGGCTTACCTGTGCCTTTAGGTACTGAAGGAGTATTCACAAGTAATGAGCAAGAGACACAGATGGCATGTGAAAGATTTCAGGAAACATCCACAATCTGATGTGGTATCTCATCTGAACTCTGGATGCACTGGAGCATCACCTCTGCCTGGGAAGCTGTGTGCTGATGCCTTTACCTTCACTTCTCATGAAGGACAATTAAAAAGGCAAGAGAACAGGTCTCCAGCAGATACAGACCTGTACAGCTACACTGATTTGCCCCTGCATTAATAATATGTTTCAGTTATTTACTAATGGTAGAACTGACAGCTTCCATAAACTCTGTAAACGAAAACTACTTCACACTTAAATATGTCAAAACACTAGTAACAGCATACCCCTGAAAGTGTACTGTTCAACAGTTCAGTGAACAAACCGTGGGGACTTTTCGGTTTCCTCAGTTCATGAGACATTTAGACAATATCTAAGGTATGTCACTGGGGCAGGACAAGGTGTCCTGCAGTGCTACTGAGCTGCTGCTGTTCTGTGAGAGAGCAGGGCAGCCTCCATCACCTCAAGCAGAAAGCAACTTGCCCTGTACAAAACTGTAGTTGGAGTGAAACTTATTCTTTGATCAAAATGTTCCCTTTGTGAAAATCTCTGGGTAGGTGAATCTGTGGAGGGGAAATTCCCATTTTGTAGGCAAAATTGCCCCCACAGCTGGGCAGATGATGGTCACTAAGGTTAGCTGGTATCTCTGCATCACTTGTTGGCTAGCTGACCCCGGACTGCTGTGGCCACCATCCACACCTGGCATGAAGGCTGGCTACTGAGCCACATGGCAGCATCTCACAGTGTACAACCTTCAATAACAGACTTGCTGCCTTTTGCTTGGTGATTTCTCAACAGGGATCTTAGTGTGAATCCTTTGGCTTTTTCACCCCATCTGGGCTGAGCACTCTTTAGGTGCCCATTTTACATGCATCTCCTCAGGTGATGGCTCTGCCTACCTGGCTGCTATCATCAGTCTCTTTCTCACACATTTTCTCTGAGAGGCAGGTCAGCAGTGCGGAGGGTGTTTGGAGCTCTGTATAGAAGGCTCAGTTAGATTTGCTGATTCCTTTCCCAGCAAAAGGCTTCCAGTTTTCTCTGTGGAGGATCTGTGAGCAGCAGCTGTGGACTTCACAGAGGGCTTTAATTAGGAACATTGCTGCTTGGGTGTCTGTGTTCTTCAAAACACAAGAATTTATTTTTTATCTTTCTACTGTAGTGGTGCTAAAGGGTTACCTCTTCCGCTTGCCTGCTTTCCCCCCCCCCCCCCCCCCCCCCCCCTTACTAATATATTCTGAATACTGATGTAATGTAGGTGAGCGGGTGGGTTTTTTTGTTCTGTCTGTATCTGTTTAACTATGTATGGCATTATTGAAGATCAATCTTTCCTCAAATGAGCAAGGTTAATTATGTGTTAAAGTAACAGTGATGAAGAGTTCAGTACCGTGTTGAATTGTGTTCCTCCTTGGGGGCAGATTTTCTTCAGAATTTTGTGTATTTGTTCACTGGGAGCATATGGCACTTTTCCATGTAATGTGGGTGAACAACAGCTAAACTGATCAGAACATCACAGGTTTTGGGAACTACTGTCTTTGTGCATTATGGAAAGCCTGCATCCTTCCAGAGGGAGGGTGAATCTACATCTTTGATGCATGCGATCCTACCTGGTTGTAGTAGGCATCAAACAACTGAGATATGATAACCTTCCTGCTTTTCTTCAATGTCTTTTCCACTCTCGTCAGAGACTGTAGTACCCCTTAGACTTCAGAATCACTGGAATGCAAATTTCTCTGAAGTACAGAAGTGTGCATGTTTTCTTCTTCATACATGTGAATTTTGGCTATATTTCCATTTGCCAAGGTGTCCCTGTGAGCGCATGAAAAGGTATTATTTCATCCTTTTGCTCACAATTGAGATTCAGATTTCTGAAAGAACTCATCAGTTTAGTAACCTCATTCCAGACTGGAAACATTAAACTAGATGCAAAGTTGTACAAAGTCTTGCGATCGTATAGTATTTCTAGAGGATTCTGGATGTGCAGTTTGCTAGACCAGAATGAATGATCTTCTTGGTGGGGGGCTGTAGCTTGTCATTCTGAGCTTGCCAGTTGGTAGTTATATTACTTTTTCCAGTGTTAGGATCATTAATATTCCTACTTAACTGCCTATCCCCAAGTCATGAGAAAAGGGTAAGTAATACTGTCTACCCTTGTGCTACTTCCTGGCTTAAGAATGAGAGTGGTAAAGGCATACTGTGCCTTATGCAAGCTCTGTTTGCAAAGGTATAAGCTAAAATAAAGAGGGGCTAAATAACTTTTTGTTAACATGGTTCAAGAAGCCTGTAAAAACCTGAAGAGTAAGTCCTATCTTGTGACTGATATTGTTCTTTTTCCATAGAATGACTTTGGCTTTTTAAAAATTATACTACCAGATGAAAATAAAAGGAAGAAGAGTAAGAAAATTATATGTAATTTTGAGCAAAGTCATAGTAAAAATTCCAGTCGTCCATTTGCTGGCAGGCCTGTAGGTGGTACTTGGCAGGGCATGTGAGTTGCTGCTTTCCTTCTAGACAAACTGAGATTATCTATTGGTAACATCAGCTGCAATCAGCATTGCAGGCCCACCACCTCCATGGCTTCTCCAAGGGAAAGACAGTTCCCTTGGTAAGGCTCGGCATCATGTCTGCAAAGACCTGGGCTCAGGTTTGCATTGGTGAGGCATGGATCAAGTCTACAGTATGCCTTTCTATACTTCCTGTATAATGTGGATTATACTTATTTTCTGCCTTTTGCCTGTCTTACCTCTGCCTGAAAAGACCTCCGGACAGAAATGATTTTTTGCTCTGTCTAGCAATGATCCCACTACAGGGTTTCATGCTGCTGTAACAATGTAGGTCCCATGAAGTGGCAATAATTACTTAGAAAAGCCATGCTAAAAAAAAAAAAAAAAGTGAAATTGCTGTGAACTCTTGGCTTGCATGGCTGAAGTTTGGCACTCTCCAAGGAAGTACAGCATTTGAAACTCAAAAAAAGGTACCTTCTCTACTTCTGAGACACTGTCTTGGGTAGGAAGAACACCTTTCTCATGAAAAGGTTTGACACCCTACTTTGCTCCACCTCATTTTACATCAGCCTTGCTTAGTGTCCTTTCCCTTGATTTCAAAAAGCCAAGTGTGCTGAATACTGTTGCAGATGATGGTTTCTGGTCACCATTAGGAGCATGAGCATCCTCAGCCCTCAGAGGTGCCATCACACTTGCCACTGGAGCATGGTGCTGTGTGCCGAGCTTGGGAGGAAGCTGTCTGGGAGAAGAACAATGCAGTGTCACAGTCAGCTTGAACATAACTTACTGTGTCAGGAAGAGAGAGCAAGAAAAAAGCTTGAGCCATTATAATGAAAGCACCAGTACAGTGAAGATTCATTTTTCTTAGAAAGAATCTTAAGAAGTTCTTTTTTTTCTTTTCTCCCCCCTCCCCCGACACGCTGTGTTATCAACTCCTTAGCCGCTGTGTCTGTATCTCTTTCTCTGTGACTTTCAATATGCATTGCAACTTCTGTCTACTTCTTTGTTCGTGTTAGCAGGATGTGTCTTTCTAGACGAAGGAAAAGGGACCTTTTGCTGGCCTACATATCAAATAATTTTTCTACCTTGTGAATAGTGGAAGAGGCAATCCAAATCTCTTAGTTCTGAATTTCTCTTACCTTTCTCTTGGGCTGTACTTTGAAGCAGGGATAAGGTGCTGTTGGCTTTGCTGCTGCGTGTCACTTGGTAGATGCTCACAAATCCAGGAAGTGATACAAATCCTGTATGACTTCTTTTATCCCCAAGGGGGCTTCCTGCAGAGGAAACAATTAGGGTGGGTTTTGTTGGTTTTGGGTTAAGGAGAAGGCTGCTTTCAGATTGTATTTCCACCAGCATCAAAAAGCAAGCCCTTTAAGATTTCACATCCTGAGTTGATTTGTGAAGAAAGCTTGACTGATCAGATTTTTTTAGGGGGTGAAGAAGCCGCTCACCCTCAAGTGGTTATAGACTAGTCTGGATCAAGCTTGCTGTGGCAGCAGAGGAACCTGTAGAACCTACCATAGGCTTCTGCTTTCTGCACAGATATCTGCTGATATAACTGGAGCAATCTGAAGTGCCATATTATCTCACAAATTTTCATGGGGGAAACTTCCAGACTTCCTTCAGAGCTGCTTTTCTCAGTGCCATTGTAATGTTCTTAAACTTGAAAATCATTTGAGGCATGGGTTTGAGAGCATCAGGAGCAGGGATCAGAGACCTCCTGAGGGCCCTTCCCACCTAAGGAACTCTGTGAAACTCTGATGATCTGCACTGATCATTGGCAATCAAATGGCTGTTGCATGTAACGTGTAGTGAGTGTGCACAGAACTGTGGAAGTGCTGTCATGGAAAGTTAAAAGTATTGTTTGTGAAGGTGTATGAACTGCAGAATCAAAAGTATTAATTGCAGCTTAAATATGGATTTATTTAGCCTGAGAATTAAATTTAGTAATCATAGGTAATATAAAAATGAGTTGCCTGCTGTGACTCTGTTCTAGGGAAAACCTATGTCGGGTTTTTGGTATTAGAGGAAATGTGCAAGTGATTCTTCCCACCTGCCTGTGCAGTAAGACAGAAACTTGGCTCAGCCTTCTGCTTGAAGTGGTGCTGGGAAATGTACTTGAAGACACAGTTTTGACTCTGCCTGAAGAGGGAGGAGGACATGAGGAACTGTGGCAATATCAAGATTTCAGGCTGGTATTTAAAATCAAACAAACTAAATTTAGGAGCAGTTTTAAACAAAATAAATCGGGTCTATCTATCAATGTTAAGTGTGGCAATGTTATAGGAACTTAACAGCCAGAAGTTGAATTCTACATAATGTTAAGGTGGATCGTTTCCAAAAGACTGGTCTGTATTTGAACTATGGATGTCCTCAAAGCTCAGAGACAATCACATTCAGGATTGACCTGTGTAAGGAGGCCTCTCAGGCCTTGGATGTGGATACTTCCCGCTCCTTGTAGCTGTTTTTGTTGCAGCAGTTGGGTAAAGCTTGAGGGAGGACAGACTCAAACTTTCCTGTTGAGTTGTACCTGAAACCTCTGAATTAGAGTGCAGATTGTCATGGGGTGCTTTCAGTTTCTCACTGTCATATCACCAAGGGCCACAGAACAAATGCATCCACTGAATTTAACAGTTTGTGGACATCATCACACAGAAAACAGATGCAGAAGGCTTGCACAAACCTAAGGAAAGTGTTGCTCTGGCAGGGACAATGTAGTGTAAGGCCAAAAGTGAATTCCTCCAAGGCAGAACTAAATACTGTAGCCATGTGATAGATGGAGGAGACCAGTATAAATCACCAGATAAAATAACCGCTGTAAAGAATGCTCCTTGTCCTACAAATGTTGTGCAGTTATGCTCCTTCCTAGGATTTATAAAGTATTTCAGTCATTTTTTTTCAGGACCTTTCAACAGTCCTGAATTCTCTGAATCAACTGCTCAGGAAAGAATTGAAAATGGCAGTGCACTGATGCCATAAAGGAAACCAGAAGATTTAGGGATACATTCATCTCTGATTTAACCCAGTGGATATACTCTGAAATTAGTAAATGTTGTGCTGATGTTACTGTGAGCAGAACTTGCCCTTTGCAGTTTCAGATGTGGGGCTCAAGTCTGCAGTGTTGTAAGTTACACCCTTGGCAGGAGCATGTAAAGCACTATAGTGAGCACAGGTGTGATGTTTTGTGGGTGTGTGATGCTGATTAGAAGAGGTGGGAGTGTGCCATGGGAATAATGCCTATTGATGCATTTCTGTGAGGAGATCTGGTTTTCTTTTGCATACATGGCTGCAACCCCTAGGGCAGTGGAGGGGCTTCCTGACTGAGGGCAGTCCATGCTTGGTCACAGGAGCATTGGGAAAGCTGTGAGCAGATGCTCAGGTTAGGCTTTGCTTCAGCTAACACTTAGAAGGAGCAAAGGTCTGATAACTTCCAACCAGTATGGACCTTCAAAAAAAGTATCATGAACACACTATCATTTTCACGTGTGTTTTGTTTTTAAGTAATGTGTATCAGGAGTTTACTGTTTGTAAACTACCTAGGTTACCAGATTTGCCCCAGGTACTCATCCAGGCTGTGCAGGCCTGTAATGCTCACGGCATTGACCCACAAATGCCTTACAAAGTTTCACTGTATGAGCCTAAATTAGCAATATTGCCTGTGATTGGCACATATTCATATTGGCATTTTACCCTCTCGATTCCTCTTTGCTGTAATTTCTCCCACCTGAGCTTGATGTAAATGCTATGAATTGGGTTCAGCCATAGTCTCTGGTTTTTTTTGTTTTAGTTTTGTTTTTGGGTTTTTTTTCCCCTTATCATCCTGGTTTTGTGGTGGTGAAGCACAAACACTTCTGATGGTGGCTGGGCTCCTGGTAATGTGCCAGGCAAGCAGGCAAAAGTAGTGAAAGCCAGGTTGAACCATGATTAGAACTGAAAGGAGAAATTCAGTTCACATGATGGTACGAAACTCATGAATGGATTTGGTAGGCAAGCTGGGACTCTCATTTGTTATTTTACATTATCATCCCAGCAGAGCAAAAAGCAAAGGTATGTTCGACTTCAAGTATTTGAATACACCTTTATTCTCCATCATCCCTGAAATCAACTCATTTGTGCTTAGGCCCATTTTCTAATGATAATGGAAAATGGCATTCATCTTGATGATTTATGTGGGGAAAAATGAATTCAACTGTTTCACAAATCACCAAAAAATGTTGAGGATAGGTTCAAGCCAGTTCTGCCTCTATTAAAATAAATTGGTATACCATAACACATGCTGTTGTGGAGTGATTGACATGGATATTTGGAAAACTATGTGTTTCTAGAACATGGAAACTATTAAATAGTGAATTTTGTACCAAGTAACAATATGACACATATAGGAAAACCTCTGAGTAGTCCAAACCAAACCAATCTGTTTATCCCAATAACTCATCAAGTGCACGTTGCTTTTGTGCTTTAGTTACCATATAGGCTTCCTGCTTTTGAAGTATCTAGTTCACTATCCTTGTTCCTGGTACCAAGAACTCTTCTTGGGGCAGTAGGTAGCAGCCTGAGATTTTTTCTGTGTTCAAGAAAGTTTAGGTGAACTGAGCAAAGTTATGAAGTTAAGCCTCATCAAACCTGTGTGTGGCTCCTACTCAGGGCTGCTGCCCCAGGTGTTTGAACCCTCAATGTGCTTTAACCAGCATTCTTGAATTAAATAATTTTTTCTGAAAAATGGATCAGGAAAATTTGTCTGCCTTTCCTTCCTCAATCCTAAAAGTTTCTTTGAAAAATGAACCAGTAGGAAATGCCAGCCACTAGGAGGAAGGCTTAATGGGTAAATACCCAACAAGGAGGGGATGGATTATAGCACTCCTCCTCTAAAAAGCAAAAAAAAACCCAACCCAAAACAAAACAATTCCTTTCAGAATTAAAATGCAACACAATACTCTTATACTTTCCTTCATTTATTTCCTCACACAAAGACTCATGCAATAGTCACTGCTTTACTTTAAATTTAAGCTATTTCTCTCTGGTGTGGGAATGATGAAAGAGTATTTTCAGTTTGTAAGTACTAGTGGGAAACTTAAAGAATTTTAATTGCTGACTTTATATTTTAATTAAAAAGGCATTATGGAATGAAAATATAAAGAGGGCTTTGAGTAAAAGTTTTCAGTATTTTTAAAGTTTCTGGCTTTTTTATGGAAAAAAGAATGCAAGCATAAAAATTTATCCTCCTGATGGTTTATTTTTATCAATAATATTTGTTTTAAATAGTGATTTTTTTAAAAACTGGAAATGGTCATTTAAAACTAGGGTATTTTTCCTTTTTTGATCTGTTAAAAAACCCAACCCAACCAAATGAAAGAAAAATCCCAAACCAATCCCGCCTACCCCTCCTCCAACCCCCAAAATACAACAGAGTCATTAATACAGGGGAAATTTTATTTTTCACATAAATACATCATTTTCACTTAAAAAAAACCCACCAAAACCTCATATTTCTCCCTCCGCTTCACCTGAGACATTTTCAGGTATTACAGCGATATGGATCATTACAATACTTAACAAAGGAACAGAACTTATCTTAGCTGTTAACTGGCATCAGTTTCAAAACCTCTACTAAATTCACTAGTCCACACCTGTGATGGAGGAACCAATCTCACGCATTAAGAGGCATACTTAACTTGTGCTTATGTCATAGAGGACAGTTCCCTTACACATGTTTGTAACGGAAAACTGTGTTTGGTAGCCCTTTTTCTGTCCTTCAGAGCACTCTTAAACACTTTAATGTTTTGTCATAGGAAAAAAATCAAGATAAATTTTTATTGGTAGGTATCCTTCAGATTTACATTTGTGTTCTCTGTGAGCACTGTGGAATTTTAATTTACTTCTATCCACGCAGCTGGGTGCCTGACTTGTAGCCATAGCTCAGAGAAGTGGTTGAAAGAAGTGAAAAGTAGAGAGTATAAATAATACCTGTATCGGCAAACTACAATCTAGGGGTGCAGATCTCTGCTTTCCAGCCATGCCTGGTTGTTTTAGAGCTTGTCAATAGATGAAGTGAGGAATTCTCCTCTAAAGTAAACACTTAACTTTCTTTTGGAATGTGAATGTCTAATAAAGAATTCTTAAGAGACATGTAGAAAATGATATACTGGCCTTCCAACCAACTACTTGCAGAAAACTAGTGTCTTTTTGGTTAAGAAGGTAGTCCAAAAATCAAGAATCTACCTGAGATTTCATTTTTGTATGCCATGGCTCTCCATTTTTAAAGTTAGGACAATAAAACATTCTTGTTTGTGATGAGAAAAACAAGAAGGTAGACATCAGTGACTGAGGAAGTAACTAACATCACAATGGTCATGACATTAGATAAGTAATTGAGAAGTGCTTAAGTATATCAATGACCTAAAAGAATGAATAAAGCTAGCAGAAAATATGGTTAATTTAAAAATATAGTGAGAAGATATGTTTTCTTAAGTGCCTGGAGGTACCCTTCCTGTGTTGCATGGTTTCACCAACAGTAACAGCAACTCCCACCTACCCCCAACCCACTTGCTGAAGATTTAATTTTCCAGCAGGTAAAGGCAGAGCAGAAGTGCCTGCATCACAGAGCAAGCAATGTCTAGAGCTTCTGAAGGACCTGCGTAGGCCATGCTTTAGGACGGGACATATATGGGAATCTGTAGATTAAACGAGTCTTTGAAGAGCTCAGATCTGAGTTTAAATTTATCTTCTGTCACTGAAGCTGAGTTTTTCAAATATTTTTCTTCCTACGCAGAAATAAATTTGCTCAAAGAGAGAATGTTGTAACTTATTCTCTGATATTTTTGGCCTGTTCTAGTCCAGTAGATATTTTGATCTTGTGTTTTAAAATAAGACTTATTAAATATTAAATTAGCATTTTTGCAATTATTTTCCTGAAAGAAAAATAATAGTTACTTTTCAAGGAAATACTTACATTTTCTTTTATATGGCTCAATTGGCTGTAGTTATTACAGGGAAGTCAAACCAGATGTGGCTAGAGTCCTCATCTGCTTCCACTAAGGCTGACATGGACTTAAAGTTGGAGTATAGCTTTGATGACAATTTGAATGGGAACTTGGAGACTGTATTTCAGGGTTTGAAGGCTTCAGTACTGATGGAGCCTTAAACTAGGTGGTTTTGTAATTTGAGATTTGAATTGTTCTCTAGAGCTGCATGAAACCAATATAGTGTTGTAGATAAAATGAATTTAGTTGACAGATATGCAACATATGCAATATATTTTTATTATTTCTTTACAAAGGTAAAGCCAAATGCTGAAATCTTTATTCATTTGTGTCTCTGTCCTTACCCAGACTAAACTTCCATTGGTTCTAACCTGTCTCCAATTCACTGAAATCAGTGGAAATGTATCTTCATAAAGACTTAGAGATATGATTGACTTTATTTTGCCTCACAGGCCAGCATCACTCAGATTTCCATCCTAATGCTGTCACAGTGGCACAGCAGCTGTGTGAGCAACACAGCCAGCATTCCTGGGAGGACAGTTGCCCTATTTTGTTAGCTCTCACATCAACATTGTCCAAAATTCCTGTTTTAACTGTTTCGGTCACTGAATAGTTCTGCAGCTATTACTGTATGAAGATTTTTTTTAAAAAAATTATCTGGATGTATTGTAAGTTGTGTTTCAGCCACTGGCTTGCTGGGTCACACTGGTTAGGATCCTGTTTCCTTTCTTTTTCATGCTTATATCTAGATTTCAGGGACTATTCTAAATTTCACATATTTTCCTAGGCAATTGTTTGGATCATAAGAAGGTGAAATCACTTGCACATGTATTTTGATCAGTGTTTCAGTTATGAGTAATTTGTTTCTGTATTTCATAACAAATGTTACAAGTGTCTCATATCAGTCACGAGATGTGAAAGTAATGTTTGACATGCAGGTACCATTTATTCTTTGAGAATCTCTTGCATCATGGTTTTCGATGCCACTCCTGAGCAAAATTTTCACAAAGGTATTCCCAGAACAGTCAAATGCAAATCTAGGTACCTTGGAAGATTTGATGTTTTAAAATACTTTAAATAACTTGCCTTTTATATTTGCTGTCACTT